>NW_026111201.1:0-7500 GCF_024679095.1 Eriocheir sinensis | reverse complement strand
TACCTCCTAAATATTTTTGTTAGCCATATATATATATATATATATATATATATATATATATATATATATATATATATATATATATATATATATATATATATATATATATATATATATATATATCTAAGACAAATATTTCAGAGGTAGAAAATTGACGGAAAAAAAGTAGTAAAAAGAGGTTGTATATAGTTGATCCAGTTGCTAAGAAAAATATTTCAGCGGTTGAGAAATTTACAGAAGAACCCTGATAAAAAAAAAGGGACGTTCATACTATTCCTGTATTTTTTCTTTTCTTTCCTTTTCGTCTTCGTTTTACTCGTGTTTTACTCTTAAAAGACAGTTAAGAAAAAAACATGTCGGACGGTTTTGGTGTTGAGATCGTTAATAATTCTTTGCCGGACTAAAGAAAAAAACAAAAATAAATCTTCGTTATACTGGATTACATTACGTACGGTGAATTAAAGTGATACATATATACATATATATATATATATATATATATATATATATATATATATATATATATATATATATATATATATATATATATATATATATATATATATATATATATATATATATATATATATATATATATATATATATATATATATATATATATCTATATATATATATATATACACGCTATCCTCTTCCTTCAACCTGATTTTATATATTTTCTTTTTCTTCTGTAAACTTCTCTAGCGCTGCAATATTTTTCTTTGTAACTGATTAACTATATACAACCTCATTTTACTTATTATACTGTCTAAAACGCTATTCTCTTCTTTCAACCTACCTCTATTTATTACGCTTCTTCCGTACATTTCTCTACCGCTGAAATATTTCTTCTTAGCAACTGGATCAACTATATACAATCTACTTTTGTTTTTTAGTCTTTTTTCTTCTACAAATTTCTCTAGCCCTGTAGTATTTTTTAGCAACTGATAAACTATCTAAACGCATTCCTCTTACTTCAATTTCCTTTTATTAATTTGACTTTCTCTGAAATTTCTCTACCTTTTTTGGTAGCCACTAGACTGGGTATATATATATATATATATATATTATATATATATATATATATATATATATATATATATATATATATATATATATATATATATATAGTTGATCCAGTATCTAAGACAAATATTTCAGCGGTAGAAAATTGACGGAAAAAAAGCCTATTAAATAAAAGGAGGTTGTATATAGTTGATCAAGTTCCTAAGAAAAATATTTCAGCGGTTGAAAAATTTACAGAAGAATCCTGATAAATAAAGGGACGTTCATACTATTCTGCATTTTCTTTTCTTTCCTTTTCGTTTTCGTTTTGCTCGTGTTTTACTCTTAAAAGACAGTTAATAAAAAACATGTCGGACGGTTTTGGTGTTGAGAGCGTTAATAATTCTTTGCCGGACTAAAGAAAAAAAGAAAAATAAATCTTCGTTATACAGGATTACATTACGTACGGTGAATTAAAGTGATATATATATATATATATATATATATATATATATATATATATATATATATATATATATATATATATATATATATATATATATATATATACTATATCTTCCTCCAACCTCATTTTATATATTTGGCTTTTGCAATATTTTTCTTAGCAACTGATTAACTATTATTATACTATCTAAATTTCAACCTCCTTCAGAAATATTTTTCTTAGCAACTGGATAAACTATATACAACCTATATATATATATATATATATATATATATATATATATATATATATATATATATATATATATATATATATATATATATATATATATATATATATATATATATATATATATATATATATATATATATATATATATATATATATATATATATATATATATATATATATATATATATATATATATATATATATATATATATATATATATATAAAGGGAAGTTCACTATTCCTGTGATTTTCTTTTTCTTTTTCTTTTCGTCTTCGTTTTACTCGTGTTTACTCTTAAAAGACAGTTAAGAAAAAACATGTCGGACAGTTTTGGTGTTGAGATCGTTAATAATTCTTTGTCAGACTAAAGAAAAACAAAAATACATCTACGTTATACTGGATTACATTATATATATATATATATATATATATATATATATATATATATCTATATATATATATATATATATATATATATATATATCCTTCAACCTCCTTTTATATAATAGGCTATTTCTTCTGTAAATTTCTCTGCTGCAATATTTTCCTTATCAACTATATATATATATATATATATATATATATATATATATATATCTATATATATATATATCTCTATCTATATATATCCTCTTCCTTCAACCTCATTTTATATATATTTGGCTTTTTCTTCTGTAAACTTCTCTAGCGCTGCAATATTTTCTTAGCAACTGATTAACTATAAAACCTCCTTTTACTTATTATACTATCTAAAACGCTATTCTCTTCTTTCAACCTCCCTTTATTTATTAGGTTTCTTCCGTACATTTCTCTACCGCTGAAATATTTTTTCTTAGCAACTGGATAAAATATATACAACCTACTTTTGTTTATTAGTCTTTTTTCTTCTACAAATTTCTCTAACCCTTTACTATTTTTTTTAGCAACTGATAACCTATCTAAAGGCCCTCCTCTTCCTTCAACTTCCTTTTATTAATATGGCTTCCTCTGTAAATTTCTCTACCTCCTAAATATTTTTGTTAGCCACTGGGCCAATTTTATATATATATATATATATATATATATATATATATATATATATATATATATATATATATATATATATATATATATATATATATAAAAATAAGTTGTATATAGTTGATCCAGTTGCTAAGAAAATATTTCAACAGTTGAGAAATCTACAGAAGAACCCTGATAAATAAAGGGACGTTCATACTATTCCTGTATTTTTTCTTTTTCTTTTCGTCTTCGTTTTACTCTGTTTTACTCTTAAAAGACAGTTAAGAAAAAACATATCGGACGGTTTTGGTGTTGAGATCGTTAATAATTCTTTGCTGGACTAAAGAAAAAACAAAAATAAATCTTCGTTATACTGGATATATATATATATATATATATATATATATATATATATATATATATATATATATATATATATATATATATATATATATATATATATATATATATATTTCTTCTGTAAATATATATATATATATATATATATATATATATATATATATATATATATATATATATATATATATATATATATATATATATATATATATATATATATATATATATATATATATATATATATATATATATATATATATATATATATATATATATATATATATATTTTATATATTTTGCTTTTTCTTTTGTAAACTTCTCTAGCGCTGCAATATTTTTCTTAGCAACTGATTAACTATATACAACCTCATTTTACTTATTATACTATCTTAAAAGCTATTCTCTTCTTTCAACCTCCCTCTATTTATTAGGCTTCTTCCGTACATTTCTCTACGGCTGAAATATTTTTTTCTTTGCAACTGGATAAACTATATACAAACTTCTTTTGTTTATTAGTCTTTTTTCTTCTACAAATTTCTCTAACCCTGTAGTATTTTTTTAAGCAACTGATAAACTATCTAAACGGTCTCCTCTTCCTTCAACTTCCTTTTATTAATTAGGCTTCCTCTGTAAATTTCTTTACCTTACAAATATTTTTGTTAGCCACTGGGCCAATTTTATATATATATATATATATATATATATATATATATATATATATATATATATATATATATATATATATATATATATATATATATATATATAGTTGATCCAGTATCTAAGACAAATATTTCAGCGGTAGAAAATTGACGGAAAAAAAGCCTATTAAATAAAAGGAGGTTGTATATAGTTGATCCAGTTGCTAAGAAAAATATTTCAGCGGTTGAGAAATTTACAGAAGAACCCTGATAAATAAAGGGACGTTCATACTATTCCTGCATTTTTTCTTTTCTTTCCTTTTCGTTTTCGTTTTACTCGTGTTTTACTCCTAAAAGACAGTTAAGAAAAACATGTCGGACAGTTTTGGTGTTGAGATCGTTAATAATTCTTTGCTGGACTAAAGAAAAAACAAAAATAAATCTTCGATACTGGATTACATTACATACGGTGAATTAAATATATATATATATATATATATATATATATATATATATATATATATATATATATATATATATATATATATATATATATATATATATATATATATATATATATATATATATATATATATATATATATATATATATATATATATATATATATATATATATATATATATATATATATATATATATATATATATATATATATATATATATATATATATATATATATATATATATATATATATATTTTTCTAGCAACTGATTAACTATATACAACCTAATTTTACTTATTATACTATCTAAAACGCTTTTCTCTTCTTTCAACTACCCTTTATTTATTACGTTTCTTCCGTACATTTCTCTACCGCTGAAATATTTTTTCTTAGCAACTGGATAAACTATTTACAACCTACTTTTGTTTATTAGTCTTTTTTCTTCTACAAATTTCTCAAACCCTTTACTATTTTTTTTAGCAACTGATAACCTATCTAAACGCCCTCCTCTTCCTTCAACTTCCTTTTATTAATTTGGCTTCCTCTGTAAATTTCTCTACCTCCTAAATATTTTTGTTAGCCACTGGGCCAATTTTATATATATATATATATATATATATATATATATATATATATATATATATATATATATATATATATATATATATATATATATATATATATATATATATATATATATATAGTTGATCCAGTATCTAAGACAAATATTTCAGAGGTAGAAAATTGACGGAAAAAAAGCCTAATAATAAAAAGAGGTTGTATATAGTTTATCCAGTTGCTAAGAAAAATATTTCAGCGGTTGAGAAATTTACAGAAGAACCCTGATAAATAAAGGGACGTTCATACTATTCTTGTATTTTTTCTTTTCTTTCTTTTTTGGGTTCGTTTTACTCGTGTTTTACTCTTAAAAGACAGTTAAGAAAAAACATGTCGGACGGTTTTGGTGTTGAGATCGTTAATAATTCTTTGCCGGACTAAAGAAAAAAACAAAAATAAATCTTCGTTATACTGGATTACATTACGTACGGTGAATTAAAGTGATATATATATATATATATATATATATATATATATATATATATATATATATATATATATATATATATATATATATATATATATATATATATATATATACATACGCTATCCTCTTCCTTCAACGTCCTTTTATATATTTGGCTATTTCTTCTGTAAATTTCTTTACTGCTGCAATATTTTCCTACCAACTTTATCAACTATATATATATATATATATATATATATATATATATATATATATATATATATATATATATATATATATATATATATATATATATATATATATATATACGCTATCCTCTTCCTTCAACCTGATTTTATATATTTTGCTTTTTCTTCTGTAAACTTCTCTAGCGCTGCAATATTTTTCTTAGCAACTGATTAACTATATACAACCTCATTTTACTTATTATACTATTTTAAACGCTATTCTCTTCTTTCAACCTCCCTCTATTTATTAGGCTTCTTCCGTACATTTCTCTACTGCTGAAATATTTTTTTCTTAGCAACTGGATAAACTATATACAAACTACTTTTGTTTATTAGTCTTTTTTCTTCTACAAATTTCTCTAACCCTGTAGTATTTTTTTAAGCAACTGATAAACTATCTAAACGCTCTCCTCTTCCTTCAACTTCCTTTTATTAATTAGGCTTCCTCTGTAAATTTCTTTACCTTACAAATATTTTTGTTAGCCACTGGGCCAATTTTATATATATATATATATATATATATATATATATATATATATATATATATATATATATATATATATATATATATATATATATATATATAGTTGATCCAGTATCTAAGAAAAATATTTCAGAGGTAGAAAATTGACGGAAAAAAAGCCTAATAATAAAAAGATGTTGTATATAGTTTATCCAGTTGCTAGGAAAAATATTTCAGCGGTTGAGAAATTTACAGAAGAACCCTGATAAATAAAGGGACGGTCATACTATTCCTGTATTTTTTCTTTTCTTTCCTTTTCGTCTTCATTTTACTCGTGTTTTACTCTTAAAAGACTGTTAAGAAAAAACATATCGGACGGTTTTGGTGTTGAGATCGTTAATAATTCTTTGCCGGACTAAAGAAAAAAACAAAAATAAATCTTCGTTATACTGGATTACATTACGTATGGTGAATTAAAGTGATATATATATATATATATATATATATATATATATATATATATATATATATATATATATCTATATATATATATATATATATATATATATATATATATATATATATACACGCTATCCTCTTCCTTCAACGTCCTTTTATAAATTATGCACATTTTGAGCTAAAGGAAGCGACCACAGTGTAAATACCTACGAGAGAGGGGCTTTCACGGACACACGCACATACACTAACAGACACACACACGCGCACGCACACACACGCACGCAGGCACACACGCACGCACAAGCACCCAGGACGTTGCCTCCTCTTGCAATATTAAGAGAAGGATTCTAAATTTTGCCAACTCGACACTTGTTTCCAATTTTAGCGTAAGGTATTTTGGTCTTTCTTTTTGTCCGAATTTATAAGGCCCTGGCATGAATTTAAAGAGAGAGAGAGAGAGAGAGAGAGAGAGAGAGAGAGAGAGAGAGAGAGAGAGAGAGAGAGAGAGAGAGAGAGAGAGAGAGAGAGAGAGAGGAATAAAAGTTGTTACGGCATGTACTCATATTATTTTCAACATACAAATAATGGAACACACACACACACACACACACACACACACACACACACACACACACACACACACACACACACACCTAACTTAACGTAACCTGATCTAACCTAGTCTGACCTGACCTAACCTAACCTAACCTTACCTAAATTAACCTAACCTAAACACTCACACACACACACACACACACACACACACACACACACACACACACACACACACACACACACATACACACACACCCCAACCTAACCTGATCTAACTTAGTCTGACCTAACCTAACCTAACCTAACCTAACCTAGCCTAACCTAACCTAAATTAATGTAACCTAAACACACACACACACACACCCGCACACACACACACACACACACACTCACATGGGCACACATGCACAACACCGCGCCAGCAACACATCACGGGCAGGCAATAACACTCTCGCGGCCGCAACACAGCAACACACAATCAGACATTTGCATGGATCGGACGTTTGCTGAATCTTTGTGCGTCATCAATCACGTTGCTGCTCCCTCACCGCCATCACCACCACCACCACCATCACCACCAAC
>NW_026111200.1:0-25242 GCF_024679095.1 Eriocheir sinensis | reverse complement strand
AAAATAGATGTTGAATATCCCTAAGCCTTAAGCTTATCAAATTCCAATACCCTCTTCTATCTTATTTTAATATCTCCAAGTATGTCCATTTAGGTCTCCTCCAATTACCAGTCCATCTGATTCAGAAACTTCTGCTACTTTATATTCCAATGTTTCCCAAAATTCTTTCTTTTCTGTGCTGTTTAACTAACATGTAGAGAATAATATTAACTTTAAATGTGCCTCGTACTGATTATCTAAGTACCAAACTAAGGTCCATCATTCATCTTTATACTTATAGTACAGATTCTCCCAGCTGTTATCGAATCCGAATTCCTACTCCACTGAGTCTAGTGCTGTTCCCGCTGTACCTGATGTTATACTTTTCCTTGTCACTTCCAAATACTGCACATTCTAATTCTTTGCACCGTACCGGGCTAGCGAACCCCACCAACCCGGGTTTGTAGTCGAAGTGGTCCGATGAAAATGATAATGATTATACAATAAATATGGCAACAAAATTACATTATTTTAAAATAAATGTAATATCTTTCGGCGACTACTCGCATAAATCCTTAAATGTGTAAAAGTAAAAGGGTGAAAATTTCAATGAGAAATACATCCCCCCCCAAAAAAAAAAATATATTATTACAACACAGCAGAAATCCACGACTTGTTAGCTGTGGTACCGTCACGATAAACATGCCTGAAATATGTATGGTAGTGCAAAATCTCAAGTGTATAATATAAAAGACTACCATGCACCTAAACATGTGAACACCAACCGCTGGAACGCATTCAAGGGGAGTGTAATAAGACTCCCATGGGCCAAAATTGATATTTGGCTTGTGCTATCGCCCCTTGTCTTCTATTTGTTGGGTCTGTTATGCATTTTTTCCTCTACTTTTGTTTTCCCCTTGGCTCACCTTCTGTGCCGAAAAAAAAAAAGGATCAACTACACAAACATTATTGATGGAAATATAATTGTTTCCAATTAAAGTAAAAATGTACCTAATGGTGTTGACGACGGTCTGCTTTTTGGCCACGGTGAGGGAGGCGGTGAGGGTGGAGGTGTAAGCGACAGTGAGGATAACGGCGTACACACACAGCGCCAGCACTGCCGCCCGCACGGCCCAGCCCCTCAATGTGCCTTCCTGGGACACGCCCGTGTGCACGCCCCACGTGTACAGGACCACCCAGGACAGGCTGACGGGGCTGCCGTGGGCCTGCTCCCTCTGCTGACTACACACACAAAAAAATGGAGCAATAATTGTTATGCATATTAAAATATGATGATAATGATACTACCACTCCCACAACAACAACTACTTCTACTATTTCTACTACTACTATTACTACTACTACTACTACTACTACTACTACTACTACTACGACGACGACGACGACGACGACGACAACGACGACGACTACTGTTACAACTACTACTTAAAACTACAATATCAACTATAATAATAATAATAATAATAATTATAATAATAATAATAATAATAATAATAATAATAATAATAATAATAATAATAATAAATGATAATGATAATGAAAAATACTTATAATTTTGAGCAAATGGTTCAGCTACAAGTTTGCCAGAATACCATTTAGAAAATGAGATATACAGCAAGCAATCGCTTGATGAAGGCTTTACATAACACACTCATTGGCATTTTAAATAGCTAGTCTTCAAAGAAACTTGTTGATTGTTTTATTTATTCAAGAATCGTTACCTAAAATACAATAGAAGTAAGAATAAAAATGTATGGTGTCATGATTTCATTGTTCTAGGAGTGGGCCGTGGAAAAATACCGCTGAAGTGACCGCCATTTTGATTGAGAGAGCGGGAACTCAGTCCCTCACCAAGGCGGGAAAATCAGGCAGGCGGGAGTCGGAAGTCCAGACCTTTCAAGAACCCCACATAAAATGGCGCCCGAACAGGGGCTGACCTCACACTCCATAGGAAAGTATTGGCTGCTAGGCTCGAAGTATTTATCTCGCAAGATGTCTATATCACAGTGGAAAATGGAAGCGGAAGAGTTAGGGTAATAAATGGCACAAAAATGCTGCAGTAAGACAAGAAAGTGCCCCGTAGCATGGTAATTATGGTAGAAAGCAGGGTTCGACACCACCTGTGCCTTCCGTGAACGGCCAGTCTCGCGATGAGGCGCAGAATCCATGACTAGTGGCCGGAACCGCCACAAATCAGTACGATGAGCGGTTGAATTTGAGTAAAGGTTGGGTAGGAGACCGAGAGGTTACGGTGATGAGGGATAGTGGTTCTACCATTTGTACACTGAGGCACAGCTTAGCTAGGAGCCATGAATTCACAGGCAAACGTAGAAAATTATGGCTGTTGAATAGCGCGCCAGTGATAGCTCCTGAAGTCAAGATAAAAGTCAAGTCACCCTATTACACAGGCTGGATCATGGCGGCGACACTCGAAACACCGCTCTATGATTTAGTGATTGGCAACATTCCCGGAGCTACTAAAGGGGTGAGTAAAAATGCCGTCACTCAAACACCTAACGCGGTGTTGGATCCAGAGGATTTTGGAGAAAGTGAAAGGGTACAAGGAGAAGGTGAGCCTCAGATTGGTGCAGCAGTAGTGACCCGAGCAGCTGCTAAGCGTAAGAGTACTGTTAGGCCTCTCATGGTTACATCTCTTGGAGATCTAACTAACAGCGAGGACGTAAGGAAGGAGGTGAAGAGAGACGACACCCTGCACGGCGTACGCAAACGTTTGCAGGAAAACAGTGTCATTCAGCTCAATGACAACCGCGTCAGTTTTATCAAGCAGCGTGGCTTGATATATAGGCAGATTATCTCTCCCTCGGGTGAAAGGAAATTGCAGTTAGTTGTGCCTGCGAGATACAGAGAGGCTGTTCTTAAGTTAGGTCACAGTACTACTCTAGGCGGTCACATGGGAATAACCAAGACACTCGCTCGCGTACAAGCACATTGTTATTGGCCAGGGATAGGCCAGGAGGTAGCTAGATATGTGAGGTCGTGCGATGTGTGTCAAAAGACTATAGATAGGGGTAGGGTAAAGCCTGCACCCTTACAGCCACTGCCCATTATTGACTCTCCCTTTGAAAGAGTAGCGGTAGATTTGGTTGGGCCGATCGAGCCCCGAGCCAGCGATGGCTCCCGGTATATTCTTACGCTTGTAGATTTTGTCACGCGTTGGGCGGAAGTGGTGCCGCTGAAGAATATTGAAACGCAAACTGTGGCTGAAGCTCTCATGACTATGTTTTGCCGAGTAGATATACCCAGACAAATACTGAGTGATCGAGTCTGGTGAACAAGCCTACAACTTTGCTATCTTCAATGATCTAGAGCAGTTGCTTCAACACCCTACACGTATTTCCGACCGTCTTGGAGACAGGCCCAACATACTAGACCTCTTCCTTACCTCCAACTTTTCTGCTTACTCTGTCAAACTATTCTCTCCGTTGGGCTCCTCCGATCACAACCTTATTTTTGTATCCTGTCCTATCGCTCCTGTACATCCTCTGGACCCACCGAAGAGGCGATGCTTGTGGCATTTTGCTTCAGGTCGGTGGGACGATCTGAGGATGTACTTTTCCGATTTCCCGTGGAATGATTACTGCTTCCAGGAGAGATACCCCTCTGTGTGTGCCCAGCGCATCAAAGAGGTGATTGTCTCTGGAATGGAGGCATACATTCCACGTACTTTCTCTATTCCTCATGCTAAAACGCCTTGGATTAAACACGCTTGTTCTCGTGCTGTCAGAGATAGAGAGGCAGCTCTCAAAAGGTACCAGAGCCTTCGAACTCCCGCTAACCATGATCTTTTCATTTCCACCCGGAATCGTACCAAACCTATTCTTTGACTTACCAAAAACTCTTTCATCAATAGTAAATGTAAAAGTATTGCTTTCTCTAATTCTTCCAGAGACTTCTGGCAACTAGCCAAAAATATCTCCTCCAACTTCACTTCTTCTTTCCCTCCCTCCCTTAACCCTGACGGCGGCACCGCCGTCTCATATAACTCTAAGACTGAACTCTTCTCTCAAACTTTCTGTAACAACTCCACTCTTGACGATTCTGGGCTTATTTATCCTACTCATCCCCCCTCTGACTACCTTGTGCCTGTAGTGCTTGAAATTCTTATGAATGATATTTTCTATCCCCTCTCTGGCCTCAACTCTCAGAAGGCTTATGGACCTGATGGAGTGCCTCCTATTGTCCTTAAAAACTGTGACTCCGTGCTGACATCCTGCCTGGTCAAACTCTTTAGCCTCTGCCTATCAACATGTATCTTTCCTTCCTGTTGGAAGTACGCCTCCACACAGCCTGTGCCTAAGAAAGGTGACCGTTCCACTCCCTCAAACTACCGTCTTATAGCTTTACTTTCCTGTCTATCTAAAGCTTTTGAATCATTCATTTTCAGGTAGATTCAAAAGCACCTTTCCACTTCTTTCTTTCTATCTGATCGCCAGTATGGGTTCCGCAAGGGCGTTCTACTGGCTATCTTCTTGCTCTCTTAACAGATTATTGGTCATCATCTTTTAGCCTTTTCGGTGAAACTTTCTCAGTTGCGCTCGACATATCGAAAGCTTTTGATAGAGTCTGGCACATTTTATGCTTTCTAAACTGCCCACTTTCGGATTATATCCCTCTCTCTGTTCCTTTATCTCCAGTTTCCTTTCCGGCCGTTCTATCTCTGCTGTGGTAGACATTCACTGTTCTTCCCCTAAACCTATCAACAGTGGTGTTCCACAGGGCTATGTCCTATCACCCACTCTCTTCCTGTTATTCATCAATGATCTTCTTTCCATAACAAACTTTCCTATCCACTCATACGCTGACGAATCCACTCTTCATTATTCAACTTCTTTCAACAGAAGACCCTCTCAACAGGAATTACAAGACTGCATACCTGAGGTTGCAGAACGCCTAACTTCAGACCTTGTTATCATTTCCGATTGGGTTAAAAGGAACCTTGTGTCCTTCAGTGCCTCAAAAGCCCAATTTCTCCACCTGTCAACTCGACACAATCTTCCAAACACCTATCCCCTATTCTTCAACAACACTCAGCTGTCACTGTCTTCAACACTAAACGTCCTCGGTCTATCCTTAACTCAAAATCTTAACTGGAAACTTCACATTTCCTCTCTCATTAAATCAGCTTCCTCGAGGTTGAGTGTTCTGCATGGTCTCCGCCAGTTCTTCTCCTCTGCACAGTTGTTATCCATATACAGGGGCTTTGTTCGCCCTCGTATGGAGTATGCATCTTACGTGTGTGTGTGTGTGGGGGGGGGGGGGGGGGTCCACTCACACAGCTCTGTTGGACAGAGTGGAGTCTAAGGCTCTTCGGCTCATCAGCTTACCTCCTCTTACTGATAGTCTTCTACCTCTTAAAATCCGCCGCCATATTGCCTCTCTTTCTATTTATTATCGATATTTTCACTGTGACTGCTCTTCTAAACTTGCTAACTGCATGCCTCCCCCCTTCCCGCGGCCTCGCCGCACACTACTTTCTATTCAAGCTCATCCCTTTACTGTCCAAATCCCCTACGCAGGAGTTAACCAGCATTTTTACTCTTTCATCCTTCACGCTGGTAAACTCTGGAACACTCTTCCTTCACCTGTATTTCCTCCTGCCTACGACTTGATCTCTTTCAAGAGGAGGGTATCAGGACACCTATCCTCCCGAAATTGACCTATCTTTCGGCCACTCCTCTTGACTCTTTTGTAGGACCAATGAGTAGCGGGCTTTTTTTTGCATTAATGTTTTTTTTTTGGCCATTGTACTGTTTCCTCAGCTGTAAAACAAATAGTTACGTTTACTCTTATATGCATATAATGGGACAAGACTTACTTGTATTCGTTCTATTTTCATCACCTTGATCTTTGATGGGTTTGTTATAATTTCGTCAGTAAAATATGATCTAGAATAAAAATTGATTAGGAATCGGCTTTGAATAATTCGGAAATGTTTTATAAAAAAAAAAAACTTTTACCCACGCGCCATCGGATAAATTAATTAATCTGCGAACTACTTACTACGAACTTTGATGCATTAGCTACCCAGCTCTGCCATGTACTCTAAACACTCTACATTATTGCAGGTGATGGTTTATGGGGAGGAGCAAGGATTGCAGTACCCAAACAAGGGATTAAGAGGTGCAAGGCACGCCAGGCAAACATACATCCGCGCGCTGGCAAATTTTCTCATAAAAAAAAAATTACCTTAACGCTTAAGAACTTTCCATAAATGTTAACGTGACAATGGTCATTAAGATGGCTTCTTCTGAGAATCCTTAGTTCTTTATCTTTGAATTGATGCCCAAGTTTTGTATAATATTTTACAATCATACGAGGTACCTGCCCACGTACCTATGCGTGCATGGTAATGAGGGGGCCAATGAAGTAGCGCAGCCACTGCTTCTCGCCCTCCCACATAGTGCGCTTTTCCATTTAGGGATTTGTATCCCACCGTGCGGTCTGCTCTCCAGAGGGTGTGTGAAGCTGTGATTGCCACGACAAAAATGGGGGAAGTCCCGGCCAGGGCTGTCCGTCCCTGATCGTATTCCCATATAAGGAGTCGTAAAACGGAGACTGTCTTTGCCCGCCTTATAGGGTGGGTCACGATAGATATACACATGTCTTTTTCATGTCCCGGGGGCGTATTTACAATCTGCCTACACAAAAGTCTCCCTGGCCCGAAGCTCCTTCCCCACGCGTGACGTCATGATTGCTGTCATGGATCACCCCAATCACAGAGCAACTACATCTGCCAATGTGTGTGTGCGTGTGTGTGTGTGTGTGTGTGTGTGTGTGTGTGTATATATATAAATATATATATATATATATATATATATATATATATATATATATATATATATATATATATATATATATATATATATATATATATATATATATATATATATATATATATATATATATATATATATATATATATATACAAGGTTGCCAACAGGAAAGCACTGCCGAGTATTTAAGTATACATGAGAAAGAGGAGAAGGAAGAGGAAAGGAGGAGGAGAATAAAAAGGTGTAGGGTGTACGCGTGATTAAGTACACGCAGGGAGGGGAAGGAGGAGGAGCAAGTGTACCAAGAGTGTAGCATAAGAAATATCTTCGTTTACTGTACACTTCCAGAGAGAGAGAGAGAGAGAGAGAGAGAGAGAGAGAGAGAGAGAGAGAGAGAGAGAGAGAGAGAGAGAGAGAGAGAGAGAGAGAGAGAGAGAGAGAGAGAGAAATTGAACCCACCTGAGGCAAGCAAGGGTATATAATACGAGGCTGACAAAGACGAGAGTGGTGAGCACAGCCACCCAGGTGCAGGGGTTGAAGGGGCGAGCTAGACTGTGCCATCGGGGGAGGTGTCCGGCGTTGGGGCCGAGGAAGCATGCCGTCTGCAAGAAGATTTACACAGATTTACATATTTATTCAGACCACATAAATCCTGTGGTCCAGACTAGGTGGTCTCTCCTCATATCTTTGCGAAATTGCAACAAAACAAACTTCCTAATAGTCAACAAGACTGCATTTCAGCTCTAATGTGCAATTCAGCTCTAGTGAATGTTAAGTTTTAGGAAACGGCGGTCGATTTTGTTTTTAAATGAATCAGTCGTGTTGCACCGAACTACTAAACTACGTGCTACACCTTTGATGAAGAAAAAAAATGCTGCAGTATGAATTTATTTGTTTACACTTCAGTTGTGTGCCGTTATTTCTTGTTCGAGAGGTGTAATCTATCATAAACAAAAATTGATTCACATTCGTAAGCCGCTAGGTATTTTAAAACATCACTATTCCTTAGAGACGATGTTTCTCAAGAGATAACATGTTTAGATATGGAAGCCTTACATCGTAAGATTTCTTTTGCAAGGAAAGATTGTTTTACTTGCCGTACGTTGAACACGTTATAATTTTGCAACGTCCTGTTTTAAATTACTGTATGCACTATTATGCCTTTATTTTTAAGCGATAATTTTCTTTTACTTGGCATTTTACTTACCCTTCGTTAAGCACCTAATTCAGGAATGTTCTCATGCTGGGGAGATCAAAACTGTTCCGAATTTTTCAAAGGGGGTCTAAATAAACTATTGTACACTACTAATATTATATCTTTATTCTTGAATGAGAAGTTTCTTATAATTAAAAGTCAACATTCTGTTCGCTTTATTCGCTATTTTAATGCAATGCTAAGAGAATTTGCGGTTTGACGCAATTTTGATACTCAGACCCTCAAGACGCTGTCTTCATGAACCTGGCACTTATCTGTAAGAAAGGGCATCTCTCATCTGTCAGAACAGGCTAAGATTTAAAGATCCAAATCTTCTTGGAGACTTACCCTTTCTTGGTCGAAGAGGACCGAGTTACCAGTTGGTTGACTCTCCATTAAAAGTTTGTAGATATATCGAAATATATTTTATATACTTAGGAGCAACAAGTCAGATTACACAAGATATATCGGTAACCGAGGGAGGGAGATGACCACACCCTGTGACAGCCAGTTGTGATTTGCCTCTGATTATAGGTCAAGCTGGGAGCATACGTTATAGTTGCGCGTTACGACAGTGCTCATCACCGGCCCATTGGCCCTTTGAATCTGTGGTGGGAAATAACTTTTTAAACCTACACAGAGCCAGTGTAACATCGGGTTACCACAATTCACCTCCCCGTGGAAGGGGAGTTACCTTGTCGTGGTGACGGGGTTGAAGCTAAGTCGGCGGCACCCCCTACCGTGGTAGCTTGTCTACCTCGATAGGGCTTGATGTCCGCTGACCTCGTGGACCAAGTGCTCCCTCTGATCACTAGTAGAGGAGGCCTACTTGTGATGTTGCCTGCGCCCGCCCTTTTACCACACAGGGCAGAGCTATTGTCTCCCCACGTGTTTGCCGTGCGTGGCGTCCCGTATACTCCCCGTGCCTTCCCATCTGGGAGTTGAGTCCACCGCGTGGCGGGGTGTAGTTCCCCTCGGTGGAAAACACGTTCCTTTGATGGGGGGATTGAGGAAAGACAGGTGGGTCAGTGTGGCCCAGCTGAATCGGCTGGTCATGTGTTGGCTAGGGTCAAGCGGTCGCTGTTAGGTGGGGGGAAGCAACGGACCCGCGGCCGCTATTAAACGCATGGCAGTGGCCGCGTATACTCCACATTGCCCCTGGGGCTGTTGAGTGCAGTCTGACACCAACGTCCAGCCTCCCCGTGTTGGGCTCCGTGGTGGGCCGGGGGGGTTTTGGAATAGTAATATAAAGGGCATGAGCAATATAACTACTCTGCCCCGGACTGCCTCTCTCCCTGACGTCCGCCTGTCCCACTATTCTTCCACAAGGTCCTCTTTCATCACCACTGTGTAGCATTTCATGGCTCCCGGTGGTGCTTCTGTGAAGTTCCTACCCCCTAGAGGGTCTACCCAAGACAAGTCCGTGCGACTAAAGCGTTCAGGGAATGATTCACGTAAACCTGGGGGGTCCCCAGTCTCCAAAATAGAAGTTATAACTTGTATATATGAGCCTGTGTTTTTTGAGAAGTACATTGTAGTCAAGTCTGTCGATGGCTGCACAATAAAAGACCACGTCATTTTTGAAGTGCATCGTTCTCTGGTCAAGGCTTACGGGCGTGAGCCCAAGATCATGCCACAAGGGGACGGGAGCTTGTTGGTTGAAGTATCGTCACCAGAAGAGAGCTTAAAGCTCCGCGCCCTTACCTCCGTTCCGGGTGCATCAGTGTCCTGCTCTCCCCATGCCACCATGAACCAATCTCGGGGTGTTGTCTTTTCACTGGACCAGCTTCGCTACTCAGAAGAAAGATTGGAAACGAACTAGAAAATTACGATGTGGCTTCAGTATGACGAGTGCAACGAAAAGTAGACGGAATACTCACACCTACACCAACCCTATTATTTACTTTCAGCCGATTAGTACTGATCAAGGCTGTCAAGCTGGCATGGCTAAATTTCAGTGTGAAGCCCTATATCCTCAACCCCAGAAGATCCTTTCACTGCCAAGCGTATTGTCACGTCACCCAGACCAGTCGACCCTTGAAAAACGGCCTTGAAAAAATGTGTGGACTGTGGCATGTTTACCCACGATGACAACTGCTCTGGCCCACTGCGGTGTTATCACTGTGGTGAGCCTTTGAAAGAAGCACGACGATCCTCATTTTCCAGTTATATATCCTCACTTAATTCACAGACGCATATGACACAGTGTGGAAGAGGGTACACAAAATAACAGGAAAGTTTTCATCAAGACCACCACCTACACTGAAAATCAACAGTAACATAATATCAGGGAGCGCCGAAGTTGCCGACATCATAGCCAGTGCATTTGCTGCTGTGTCTCAGCGGGGATCTAGACCTGAAGCACGCCGGCACATGAAAGAACAGGAGAGACGCCTGGTTGAGTCTTCATCCCTCAACACCGAAATATACAATGTTCCCTTCTCCATGCGGGAACTACAATCACCTCTTACCCTCTGCAACGACACCTCGCTGGGTCGCGAAAACATCCCATATGCCATGATCCGATACCTTAGTCCTGCTCCAAATATACAACTCAGTTTGGCACACAGGCATCATACCAGGTGAGTGGTGCAAAGCCATTGTCCTTCCCATCTGTAAACCTGGGAAGGATGGTTCACAGCCCTTACACTACCGATCCATTGCACTAACATCCTGTCCATGTAAACATTTCGTTAACATGGTAAACTTCCGCCTGGTACACCATCTAGAGAACAATGGCCATCTGACTCCTTACCAGTCAGGGTTTTGAAAAATGAGATCTACAGTAGACGCTCTCGTACATCTCGAGTCAGTTATTTGCCGCTCGTTTGCAGACAGACAAAACATGGTGTGACTCTTTTTTGACCCCGTCAATGAGGAGTCACCTTGTCGTGGTGACGGGGCTTTAACCGAGGTCGGCGTCACCACCTACCATGGTGGCATGCCTACCTCGATAGGGCTCGATGTCCGCTGACCTCGTGGACCAAGTGCTCCCCCCTCATCACCGGTAGTGTAGACCTACTGTTGATGTCGCCTGGGCGCGCCCTTTTATAACCTAAGGAAGGGCTATTGTCTCCCCATGTGTTTTCCCGTATACTTCCCGGAGTTGAGTCCACCGCGGGGAGGGATGTTGTTTCCCTCGGTGGGCAACACGCTCCTTTGGTGGAAGGGGTGGCGTAAGACGGGTGGTTCAGTGTGGCCTCGCTGAATCAGTCGTCTGGTCATGGGTTGCCTAGGATCCAGCAGTCACTGACAGGTGAGCGGAAGCAACGGTCCCGCGGTTAAACGCCTGTCATTGGCCGCGTATACCTCCCCCTTACCCCTGGGGCTGCTGGGTGCAATCTGGCCCCAACGTCCAGCCTCCCCTTGTTGGGCTCCGTGGTGGGTGGGGGTGTGGGGAAGTGAATCTTCAAATATAGTGTTTGAGTATTATTACACCTCTCCCCCGGCCTGCCTCTCTTCCCGACGTCCGCCAGTCCCCGAATACTCCCACACGGGGAGTATTGTGTCTCTCTCATCGCCACATTAGAGCTTTTCACGGCTCCTGGTGGTGCCTCTGGGAAGTCCCTACTCCCTAAAGGGTCTGCCCAAGACAAGTCAGTGCCACAAAAATGTCCACGGAATAGTTCACGTATAGTCCTGGCCACAGAGGGGTAGACCCACCACAAATTGCAAATGTTCTGACCCATACATTTTCTGAAAAATTACACTCCAAGGAGTAATATATTAAAAGTTTACCAAAAAAAAATGTGGAACACCCTTTTTAGGGGGTAAACCAAAATGGCTGCCGAGTCCGAAAAATCTTATTTTTTCCATATCTTTCCACCTAATTCATGCAGTTTTGTTCTGTATTGTAATATACTGGCACATATAATTACTTCATGTTGTTATTTCCTTGCCCTTTAAGCTGGGCAGTAAAAAAACTGAAATATTTACATATATAATGCTCTTTTCAGTACCGTACACATAACACATGAAGTTAGGTATACAGTCCATTTATCAATTCACAGCAATTCACATACTCTTAATTAGTGAAGTTCAGACATGATAAATCAAGGCATCAGTATCATCAGAGTCACAATCTTCCATTAAAAAAGAATTTGAACATGAGTCAAGGCATTCACCACATGCAATTGTACAGTCTAAATCAGACTTCCGGCATGTGCACCGAAGTGTGGCACAGCCAGTCCTATACTTATAGACAATCATTTCCAGGAACTGAGATGGAGCTGGAGGTTTGTCTGTCATCAATGCCACAAGTCTACCTTTACTAACATGCCTACCCCAATGGTCAGGTGGTACACCAGTCTTGTAATCGAGCCACACCTGCACTTGTTGGTATACCCTGAGGCTGTGGAACTTTGCTGATGATGATGTGGGAGGAAGAGAGCATGGGTCTACTGCAATGGTACTCCTTGCTGTTTTCCCACCAAATTTTTGGTACCTGAGATCATCCAGGTTGTCATTTTTTCCTTTTTTCCCGATCTCTCAACATTATTTGCATTTGCACAGCATGACATAAAAGTAGCTGCAGCTTTTCTTAAGTTTTCATCACTGTTAAGCTTGGTAACACCTTTCAGTTTGTGTTGTGGCATGGATAACCACGCCCTGGCCCTGGCCCTGTGCGATGTTACCACTGTGGTGAGCCTCACCTTGTTTCATCAAAGGAATATAAGTACTTTACATAAGAACATAAGAACGTAAGGAGTCTGCAAGAGGCCGGTTGGCCTATACAAAGCAGCTCCTGTACACTCAACCCCACCTCACCTCACCATCCATGGCTTTATCTAATCTCTTCGAATGTATCTATGGTATTGGTACTCACAACATGGCTCCCAAGCCTGTTCCATTCATCTACCACTCTATTGGTGAACCAATTCTTGCCTATGTCTTTGTTGAATCTGAATTTGTCTAACTTAAAAACGTTGCTACGCGTCCTACCTGGCTCTTTTACTATCAAAATCGTATTGCCATCCCCTTTATTAAAGCCCTTCATCCATTTATAGACTTCGATCAAGTCTCCTCGCAACCTTCGCCTTTCTAGAGAGTGTAGATTTAGATGCTTCAGCCTGTCTTCATAAGGCAAGTTTCTCACCCCCTGAATCATCTTTGTCATCCTCCTCTGTATAGATTTTAACATCTTGATATCCACTCTATAGTAGGGGCACCAGAACTGAACTGCATAATCGAGATGAGGTCTAACTATTGCTAAGTAAAGTTTGAGGATTACTTCAGCGCTCCTATTGCTTACGCTCCTTGAGATGAAACCAAGTACTCTGTTTGCCCGATTTTTAGCCTGAATGCATTGAGCCCTAGGACGGAGGTCAGCGCTCACTAGTACTCCTAAGTCTCTCTCACTCCCAGACCTGCTTAGAGGAGTACCATTTAAGGAGTAAATGTGTGAGAGGTTATTCCTACCTACACTCAGAATGCTACACTTCCCGACACTGCATTCCATTTGCCACTTCCCCGCCCAATCATATAGTCTGTCAAGCTCATCCTGGAGAACGCTAGCGTCCCTGTCTGATTGGATTACTCTACCGATCTTGGTATCATCTGCGAACTTACTGACATCACTACTAATTCCTCTGTCCAAGTCATTGATGTAAATAATAAAAAGCAGAGGACCCAGCACCAACCCTTGTGGGACTCCACTAGTAACACTGCCCCATTCAGATTTTTTTTACCATTGATTTGCACTATCTGCTTCCTATCACTAAGCCACGCCCTGATCCAGTTCAAAAATTTCCCATCTATGCCGTGAGCCTGTAATTTTAGTAATAGCCGGTGATGAGGGACTTTGTCGAACGCTTTACTGAAATATAGATATAATATGTAGAAGGGCAACAGGTTAGTAAGGAAAGACCTGCCCTTTGTGAACTCATGCTGTGAATCATGAATTAAACAATGCTTCTCTAGATGGTCCCGAATGCTCCCGGCTATAATTGACTCCAACATCTTTCCTACATCTGATGTTAAGCTAATTAGGCGATAATTTGAAGTGGCTGACTCGTCTCCCTTTTTTAAAATCGGCGTAACATTAGCTACTCTCCATTGATTGGGCACATACCAATAATTTACCGACATCTTAAAGATATTGGTAATTGAGCCACTGAGGACCTCCTTGCACTCTTTCAGAACCAATGGGAATATTTCGTCTGGGCCCGGCGATTTGTTTTTCTTCAGCCAACCAGTCTCATCCTGGACTACTTGCCTAGTGATGATCACATCCTCAACTTGTCGTTCTCTTCGCCCTCATATACCTGAACTCTCTCCGGAATGGTTGTTAGATTTTCCTGCGTGAAAACTGAAAGGAAATTGTCATTCATCATTTGATTCATATCTTCTCCATTCTCAACGAGCTCACCTGTGTTTGTTTTCAACAGTCCAATTCTGTCCCTTGTTTTCGTTCTGCACAATTTGAAGAAGCCCTTGGGATCGCTCTTGGCCTCGTTGGCTACCCTAATCTCATAATTTCTTATTGCTAGGCGGGTGTTCCTCTTCACCAACCTGGCTAGCTCAACATACCTACCCCTGAGGTGGGTTTCTCCGTTCTTTATTTTCCTATAAATTCCTCTCTTCAAGCCAATCTCATGCTTGAGTCTGTGGGCCATCCATTTAGGGTCGTTATTTTCCTTCCTACGTGCTTGGTAAGGGATATGCTGTCTCTGGCCCTCTGCAATTACTCTCACTAAATTAATGTAGGTCATTTCTACATGATTCCCTGTCTTTCCGGTTCCAACCCTGAGATCTGGCCTCATCTAGCCCTAAGGTTCCCCAATTTACCTCCTCAAGGTGTCTTCTGAGCCCTCATAATCATCTCTTCTAAAGACAGGCACCAACACAGGGTTGAGTTCATGGGTCACCGCCCAGTCTAATTTAAACCTAATTTCCTTGTGATCACTGTCACCTAATTCTCCCCCAACATCTAGCTCACTGATCATATTCTCGTTGTTAGTTAGGACTAAGTCTAAAATGTTATTTCCTCTGGTGGGGTCACTCACTGTCTGCTTGAGAAAATTATCTTGTATTACTTTCAGAAAATCCTCAGATTCTAGATCACCCACCACGCCTTCCCAGTCTATATTCCTATAGTTAAAATCCCCTATTATGCAGACATTTTTGCTCCTGCTCGCCCTACCTACCTCTTGTAGGAATATATCAGTGTCCTGCCTGCTAAGGTTGGGAGGCCTGTAAAGAACCCCTAGAATTAGTTTGTCTTTCCCTTTGTGGATGTCCACCCAAACCGATTCTGAGTTGCCATTTGTTTGAACAGAGTTGTTAGCGGAACATTTAAGTGTGTCTTTAATATAAAGTGCCACCCCCACCACCCTCCCCTTCTTCCCTTTCTATCTCTGTGAAACATCTGATAACCATCGATTTCATACTCTGACATGGAGTTTTATGTTTGCAGAGTCCACCCATGTATCCGTGATGGCTATGATGTCGAATTTCTCGACACATGCTTTCCCCCTCAGTAGATCTATCTTGTTCCTGAGACTCCTACTGTTGGTGTAATAAGCCGTTAGACCATCCTTTCTTACATTCTTTCGATTACTCTTGCGCCCCGTAGTCCCAGTCTGCGATGCATAGCCACTGATGTTAGGCCCTTCCCCCTCGCCTTCTTTAAAAGTCCTGTAGGGTGCTAAGTGATCGCTCGAGGGAGTCAGCTAGAACCTCTACCCCCTGGAGTGACAAGTGCACACCATCCTTAGCATACAAGGTGCCCTTCTCGTAAAAGAGGTCCCAGTTATCAATGAAAAGCCAACCATTTCGCTTACAGTGAGCCGCCAGCCTGCTGTTTACTGGAAAGCCATCCTTCATCTTTGCAAAATATCACAAACGGCCGGCACCCCCCCCGAAGTCTCTCACTTTGGCAAATGATTCCCTAAAGCGCCTAAATATCTCTTCGCTTCCCACTCTACCGATATCATTGCCACCGAAACTGCAGAAGACGAATGGCTGAGTACTTTCCCCCGCTAAAATAGCCTCAATCCTGTCAGAAACGTGCTGTAAATCTGCCCCGGGAAAGTAAACTCTAAGTCTATTGCCCTTATCCTTTGAACAAATGTATCTGTCAATGAACCTGACTTGACTGTCCCCAACAACTAAGACCTTCCTAGGCACGGCACCAGAAGCGGGAAGAGAAGCTGAAACAGGAGGAAGGGGCGGGTGGAGAGAGGGAGGGGTGCTAACAGGGTGGGTGGCTGTGGCGGAAGAGTTAGGGGGGAGGAAACATGGAAACATGGAAATGCAGGCAACTGAAAGCCTATTGGCTCATTACGAGGTCGCCCGCTTGGGTGATTTAATCTGCTCGACCGCCACTTGGGGCTTGGTGAGCAGATGAAAGCACCTCGATATTGAGGAGCAGATGGAAGCCCTCGTTATTCAGTTTACTCCCGACGCAGCGAAATGACGGTCGATTCTATATTTGAAGGAGTTGATGGTATTCGCATTTACTACTTCTGAGGGAAGATTGTTCCAGTGGCGGATGACTCGGTTTGAAAAGAAACTCCTTCCAATGTCTGTGTTACATCGACTCGACTGAATGGGTAAACCGTTATTTCTAGTTCTTGAGTTGGTTTGCAGTTCAAAGAATTTGGAGTAATCGACGTTATTGAACTTTTTTAGATACTTGAAGACTTGAATCATATCCCCTCGTAGGCGTCTTTTCTCCAATGTAAAGAGATTGAGTCGCTTGAGTCGTTCCTCTTACGGTTGAGCCCTGAAGGTTGGAATCATCTTTGTGGCGCGTCGTTGAATCCTTTCCAGTAAAGCAATGTCCTTTCTGTAGTTGGGAGACCAGAACTGCACTGCATACTCGAGGTGCGGTCTTACCATGGAATTATACAAGAATAGCATCACGTCTGGTGTTTTACACTCGAAGTTCCTCGCTATGAACCCGAGCATAATGTTGGCCTTGTTTTATGCTCTTTTACAGTGATTCGCGTGTTTCAGGTCACTGCTGATAGTGACTCCAAGATCCTTTTCCTCCTGCATCGCTTGCAGAGGTCTCCCATTCATGATGTATGTGTGGTTACTATTTTGGGACCCAATGTGCATGACTTTGCATTTGTCAACATTAAAAGACATTTGCCATTTTTCCGACCATTCGATAATGTGATTGAGGTCTTTCTGAATGATTTCGCAGTCGGTCTTTGTGAGGGCCTCTCCACCCACCTTGGTGTCATCTGCAAATTTCGATATTGTGGATTTCAGTCTTGATTCTAGGTCATTGATATATATGATAAAGAGGATGGGTCCCAGCACTGACCCTTGAGGAACTCCACTAGTGACTGGAAGCCAATCGGAAGGCTGTCCGTTGAGTGGTACTCGTTGTTTTCTGTCGGTGAGCCAATCTCTTATCCACGCGATCAGATTGGCTCCAATCTCTTATCCACGCGATCAGATTGGCTCCGATGCCCGCCGAGTGCAGTTTCTTAAGGAGTCGCTCGTGGGGTACCTTGTCGAAGGCTTTCTGAAAGTCCAGGTATATAACATCACTGGGGATGTGGGCATCCCAGTTCTTATATATACCTTGGAAGAAGTGTAATAAATTCGTTAGGCAGGAGCGCTTGTTTCTGAAGCCATGCTGGGTGTCGGAGATTATATTATTGTTTTCTAGAAACTTAACAAGTTTATCTCTAATAATCTTTTCGAGTATTTCCGGGACCTTGTTTAGTTGAACTGACCGGTTGAATATGTTAGTGAGTGGTTGAAGTATTTGTTGTTTCAGCTCTTTTAATAACCGCGGGGACAAACTGTCGGGTCCCGTTGACTTGTTCGTGTCGAGTTTGTCCAAGTACTTTTTTACTTCTTGGTCGCATATTGAGTCAATTTCCAGCGGCGTGATTTCACTCGGCGGGTCAGGACCCTCGGGAATGGTTTCGATGTCCTCGACTGTGAATACGGATGCGAGGTTACTGTTGAGGATTCTGGCCATCTGTTTACTGTCCTAAGTTACAGATTCAGTCTCGTCTGTCAGGGGACCAATACTGGATTTTACTTTCTTTTTCGATCTTATGTACGTGAAGAATTTATTGGAGTTAGTTTTGATTTCGCGCGCTATTTGCTTTTCATAGTTGCGTTTGCTACTCCGAATAAGGCTGCGACAAGCTCTGAGGCTGTTGTGGTACTGTGTGCTGGCTTTGGCCGTAGCATTCTCTTTCATCAAATTATAATTCCTTTTTTTTAGGTTTACTGCCCTATTTATTTCTCTGGTCATCCACGGTGGACCTACGGCCCCATTTACTCGCCTGGATTTCGTAGGCACTGTAGCCTTCTCTACTTGCAACAGCTTATCTTTGAAGACGTTCCACGCGTTGCCGATTGTATTGTCGGTGATGCCAAGTTGGTCCCACGTCGTAGGGGGAAGCAGCGCACGGGCTAAGTTGAAATTTCCTTTTTTGTAATCTGGTATCACTGACGGATTATCTACGAGTTTGTGACATATATTGATATTAAAACGGATTAAGTGGTGATCGCACCCATTAAGTTTCTCACCAACTGTACAGTCGCGAATGAGGTCGGGGTCGCTTACTAATACCAGATCCAGCAGATAGTTTTCTCTTGTTGGTTGAGTTACAACTTGAGTGAGGAACGAATCCTCCACCATTTCTATAAGCCTGTTACCCTCTTGATCTCCAGTCATCAGTCCCCAGTCAATGTTAGGGCAATTAAAGTCCCCAATTATAATTGCTTCATTGCTTTGTGTTAGAGAGTGAATCTCTTCGTAGAGGGCAGTGTCATCGGCTGCCTGTTGTTTCGGAGGCCTGTATACGGTTGCAAGTGTTAGTTTCTTGTTATTTGCTGTTATTTCCACGTAGACAGAATCGTATTTCTCTGCGTCCTGTTTGTCTATTTTTATGGCAGGGAGTGTACTTTTTTACGTAGCAAACTCCTCCTCCTCCTTTCTTGTGCTTTCGACTTTTGTGGAAGCTTTCGTACCCAGGGAATGACAGTTCGGATTCTAGATAAGTAGAGTTGGCCCAAGTCTCTGTGATGGCTACCACATCTGGTTTCTCTGTTGCAATATACGCCCTAATTTCGTCCTTTTTGGGTATTAAACTACGTGCATTTGTGTACATGATAGAAATGTGGCCGTGACGAGTTGTACCAGTTCGCTTGTCGGAGGCGTCGTTAGTTACACAGTTTCTTGTGAGTCGCACTGACGCTACGGGTTGGTTGATCAAGGGCTGCCTTTGCCCCGTCCTCGCCCGCCGTTTTTTGAAAGGCTTTTCGAAAAGTTTTTCACTGCCTCGTCCAGAAGCCTCCCGAAACGCGCCGACCCAACCTCATTCAGGTGTAGTCCATCGTTCCAAAACAAGTCTGGGCGCTCAAAGAAGTGGTGCCAGGCAATTGTAAACGCCACGCCTTCGTCGTCACAAATTTCCTTCAGACTAGTATTGATGTTGCTCGCTTTGCTGTTGAAGCCGGCGTTAGTGCTGATTCTGGGTAGAATTCCAGAGACAATGACGTGAGGGGACTTGGTCTTGTAACGCCGAATGACCTGACGGTATTTTGATAGTAGGGCCTGAGTTTGAGTAGACTGAACGTCATTTGTCCCCGCGTGAATCAAATAAACTGTGTCTTCCCTCGCGAGTTCCGTGACAGCATCGACAGCTGAAGTAATATCGTCCAATTTGGCTCCCTGAATACAATAACGCCTCCGCGTGTCTGTATTCCTGCCGGAGGAGGAGGAAGAGGAGGAGGAGGAGGAGGAGGAGAAGGAGGAGGAGAAGGTGAAGGAGGAGGAGGAGGAGAAGGGGGAGGAGGAGAACGAAAAGGAAGATGTGGGAGGGGAAGAAGGGGCAGGGGCCAGGGGAGAATGAGAAGAGAAAGAAGTGTGTAGCGGCAAGGCAGAGGAGGTCGAGGAGGAGGGGGAGGAAGGAGAGAAGGAAGGGAAGAGCAAGAGGGGAAGGGAGGAGTCTGGACGGAGGGGAGGAGAGGAAGCGGGAGTGTTGGGGGAGGACGACGAAGAAGGCACCTCGGAGGAGAGTGAGATGGAAGAGAGGCAGCGGGAGGGGACAGAAGAGAGGGTGCAAGAGGAGGAGAAGGGAGGGGAAGAAGACGAGTCCAAGGAGGAAAGGAGCGGGGAGGAGACTGGGCTGGGTGGTGCTGTAGTGCGGAGGGGTGAGGGGTGGGGTGGGGGACGGCAGAGAGGGCGAGGTGGAGGCGGCAGGGAGGTCAGCTGGTGATCGCGCAGGAAGGGTCACGGGGTTACCAATCAGGTCTTTTAGTTCAGCGAGCTGTTGTGAGAGGCCTCCAATAATACCCTCCAGTTTTAATATTTTACTCTCGTCCTGGCTTGCTTTGACACAGAATCTACATTTATCAGTTTTTACATTCTTGACACGGAAATACTGAGGAGCCTGACGCAAGCGACATTCGGGGCAGATTTGAAGGCGAGAAGGCATCTCGTCTCTTGTTGTCTCGGTCAATGGGGGTGACGCGGCTTTTAAATCGTCCCCAGGGATTTGTCGTCTTCAACCAGGTGCACGTGGGTTATTTTTAGTCGACACGGAAGCTTTCCTACATGCCAGAACACACGCACGGCTAATAACAACACGCACGGCTAACACGGGGATGCTTGAATAATATGAAAGTATGAAATATGAAAGTATGTGTACACTGATGTGGGCGAAGAGGTAGTGGTATTGTTGGAGATAGCGCCTAGCTGGACAAAGCAAAGTGTTATGAGTATAAAATACTAGAATAACACTTAGCGAGTAGTAGGCGTTGACCGTAACAGCCTCAGAAGCACAGACCGCCACAAGGCCACAGGGCAGCAGCACAACGGAAAGGACAGCAACAGTAGGAGGGGGAAGAAGCACAGCCAGTTTTGGTGAGAAGAGCAGAGTGTTGGGTAGTAGTAGTTGTTCATTCACAGCAGCAGCACTACAAGAACAGAAACATCCTCAGGAACCGCTTGGTAATAGAAAGGAAAGCCAAAGCGCCGAAGCACAGAGAACTCCAGACTGGAGGCTGCAGAACGCTTAACCTTGTGTCCTTCAATGCCTCAAAAACTCAATTTCTCCACCTATCAACTCGACACAATCTTCCAAACACCTATCCCCTATTCTTCGACAACACTCAGCTGTCACCGTCTTCAACACTAAACATCCTCGGTCTATCCTTAACTCAAAATCTCAACTGGAAACTTCATATCTCCTCTCTCGCTAAATCAGCTTCCTCGAGGTTGGGCGTTCTGTATCGTCTCCGCCAGTTCTTCTCCCCCGCGCAGTTGCTATCCATATACAGGGGCCTTGTCCGCCCTCGTATGGAGTATGCATCTCACGTGTGGGGAGGCTCCACTCGCACAGCTCTTCTGGACAGAGTGGAGTCTAAGGCTCTTCGTCTCATCAGCTCTCCTCCTCCTACTGATAGTCTTCTACCTCTTAAATTCCGCCGCGATGTTGCCTCTCTTTCTATTTTCTATCGATATTTCCACGCTGACTGCTCATCTGAACTTGCTAACTGCATGCCTTTCCCCATCCCGCGGCCCCGCTGCACACGACTTTCTACTCATGCTTATCCCTATACTGTCCAAACCCCTTATGCAAGAGTTAACCAGCATCTTCACTCTTTCATCCCTCACGCTGGTAAACTTTGGAACAATCTTCCTTCATCTGTATTTCCTCCTGCCTACTTCTTGAACTCTTTCAAAAGGAGGGTATCAGGACACCTCTCCTCCCGAAATTGACCTTTCTTTCGGCCACCTCTTTTGATTCTTTTTTTGGGAGCAGCGAGTAGCGGGGCCTTTTTTATTATTGTTTTTTGTGTGCCCTTGAGCTGTCTCCTTTGTTGTAAAAAAAAAAAAAAAAGCTGACACATGTGTACCCCCGAGGCTTGGGCAGGGTCAACATACGCAACAAGAAACGGGTGTCCTTTGCTGAGGCGAAAAAAACTTGCCCTCACCAAGATGTCCAGCCCCGGTATAGAATATGCCGCAGCATTTAATGCCCATCCTCATCACCGTTCTACCATTGCTAAGTTTGTTTCTCCCACAACTCAGTTTCGTCTGAAAAGGCCGTTTCATCCCTCCAGACGCTTGATGATGGCCACAGTGAGCCCCATCAGGAGAAGGGCACGCGCAATGAGGAGTTCCTTGGGGACACCCCTCCTGCTAAAGTGCCTTTGCCAGCGCCCGCTTCTGGGTCGCTGGAAGAACCCCGGGTGCTGGCAGCGGCCGCCATCCCTGCACCAGCGGCTCCGGCTGACCCTCAGCCGGTGACTGCAGCTGGCCAAGGTCACGGTGTGGCCCTGCCGGCGCCAGTGTCCTTCGCCTCCGGACAGTCTGTGCCGGAAACTCCACCCAGGTCTTCCTCCCTTGTCGCTTCGTCGGAGTGGCGGAAGGTTTGTTGGAGCAAGGTGAGAAAGTCACCGGCAGGAGCAGTAGGCCGGGGAAAATTAGGCCCTCCCCGGCCGGTCATATCGGCCATTGTGCCGAAAAAGAAAATAGTGCTGGGGCCAATGACTCTAAGAGACACTGTTAGAAACATACGCTCCCCCCACCACCACACGCAATCACAGTGCCATATACTCGCCAGCAGATCCCACACAAGCTCACTGAAGAGGTCCTTGTCTCTTTGTGGTATGGATGTAATTGGAGAAATGTAATTATTAACTTGCAACATGTATCGTTTGCTTGATGAAAGATTGAATTATTCACTGATTCATGAAGCCTCGAAATAGTGAGCTCATAGGTGTGTTGGTAATGAGCGCAGCGCTGGCAGGCAATTGCCTCCAGCCGATTGTACCGTCGACGTCAAGTAAAGAGTCCTGAGCTGTCTGCGCACACATACCTCGCCGAATTAGATGCAGTGCTCCGAGGGGTTAACCTTGATGTTGTCTGGAAGGTGAAAAAGCTGGTGCTGATGACTGATTCGAAGACTGTATACCACTGGATGACGGACGCGCTGTCGGTAAAGTCGCGGCTGAAGACTAAGGCTGCCAGCGAAATGCTTATCCGCCGGCGTCTGCAGACGATAAAAGACGTCATCAGTGAATGCGGGCTGAGTCTGGAAGTTCAGTTCGTCACTTCATCTGAAAACAAGGCCGACGTGTTAACCAGAGTGCCGAGAAAGTGGCTGGCTTCTGCAACCGTCCAGTCGGTCTGCGGGGCTGTATCTACCGTGTCTGATGGTGAGATGGCTAATATCCACAGCACTAGTGGGCATCCAGGCATTAAGCGCACGCTGTACTTCTGCAGGAGGCTCTTTCCATCTGTCACCAGAGCGTAGGTGCTAAACGTCGTGGGTAATTGCGAAGCCTGCCAATCCATTGACCCGGCACCCGTAAAGTGGGAAAGAGGATCACTGGGAGTAGCGGATTGCTGGGACAGAGTCAGCATGGACATCTGCCACGTCGGAGACCAGCATTACCTGACGCTGATAGACTGTGGCCCATCTCGGTACGCCATATGGAGAAGACTGAAGGGAGAAGATGCAGCGTGTGTCATTGAAAAGCTGGAGTCAGTGTTTTACGAGCGTGGTGCACCGAAAGAGTTGCTGACCAACAACGCCACCAGCTTCCGTACTTCGATGTTCAGCGAGTTTGCCAGCCTCTGGGGAATAAATGTAACGTACCGCTGTGCAAACGTTCTTTCAGGCAACGGAATTGCGGAGCGATGTCATCGGTCAGTTAAGACCATAGCAGCGGGGAAACGCTGCTCTGTTGAATAAGCTGTCTACCGCTACAACACAATGCCACGAAGTGACGACCCTTCCTCCGCGCCAGCCAACTGCATCTTCAGGTACGAGGTCAAGCTGCTCGACATGCATGCGAGCATGACCGGTCTAAGGATGCACGGCATCAGCTCCAGGTAGGCGACAGAGTGTGGGTCCGCCATCCCAGCAGAAGTCGGAACAATAACAAAAATAGTCTCCCCACAGAATGTTGAAGTTGACAACATGCCGCGCCACGTGCGTGACCTGCGCCGTATCACGTCACCACCACCGGTCGTGGAGTCGATGAGGAGGATTACATGGACGCCGATGACTACTGAAAACACTCCAGCGGATTGCGAAGAGAGGCCGACTACAGATGAAGCAGAAGTCGCGAGGGAGAATGGAGAGGAACCGGAACGGCCCCTGCCGCGCCGCAACTCAAGAGAACGCCGACCCGTCGTCCCTTTTCAGTATTGTGACTTGCCTTAGGATCAAGCGGGAGTTGTATGCATATAACGGAATCTTTTTTTCATTATGTATAACGTTTCATAGGGATAAGTGATCTTTAGGATCAGGGGGGAGTGTGATATGGATATAAGTGGAGAAATGTAATTATTAACTTGCAACATGTATCGTTTGCTCGATGAAAGATTTAATTGCTCACTGATTCATGAACCCTCGAAATACTGAGCCCATAGGTGTGTTGGTAGTGAGCGCAGCGCTGGCAGGCAGTTGTCTCCAGCCGATTGTACCGTCGGCGTCAAGTAAAGCGTCCTGATCTGTGTGCCGGATGTTTTGACTTTGCACCTCCCTGTACCTGACTGTGCCATCGTTCACGACACTCTTCATCTCCAATAATATGGCACATACTCCGCTGTCCCTTAACACTCCATTACATGCCGATGCTGCTCAAATTCATATAAAACCTACCTACACTCGTTTTTTTTTTTTCCCAACCCAGCACACCAGTCAATCGGCAAGACCTCCTGACACTGCTACGCCAGTTTCCCTCACCCATCTTAACCCGTGAGATGCTACCCCGCCCTATGGGGCGGATGGTGGGCAGATGCTAGCCAGCCCAAATTGGCCGACGTGTTTTTACAATCTTTTGAGAAGTTATTACTAAGGAGACACCTGGCAACTTAACCTGTCGAGGGCAGGTTTGTATAAATTTATTGCGCCTTATAGCGGCAAACTTTTTTAAATACATGGTAACATGTACAAAATAAGTGTAAACGTAAACGAGAACTCTTGAAACATGATGTTATGTAATACATATAAAACATACATAATAACATTGAAAAATAGATGGAAACAAAACAAAAACATGAAAATACAACAGATAAATACAAGTAATACGTATTAAGAAAGACAAACACATAATCAGAGAGAGAGAGAGAGGGGTTGTTTAAGACAGGGGAGTGTAGAGAGAGGAAAGGGAGGTATGGGAGGTACGGAGAGAGGTGAGAGAGAGAGGGGGGGTTGTACAGGACATTTTCTATATAAAGTGCCACACAGGACATGCCATCAATGAAGTAACGAGGCTAATGTCTTAAGGGCTGTCTGTGTCTTGCAGGACACACTC
>NW_026111199.1:20000-25380 GCF_024679095.1 Eriocheir sinensis | reverse complement strand
ATGGCCGAATGTCAACAAGCCCGTCAGCGCCTAAAGAAGACTTTTCAAGAGCGAAGAGACGCTCTGGATACTTTGAGTGACGCAGAACTATTGAAACGCTACAGACTGGATCGTGCAGGAGTACTGTTCGTAACGGATTTGGTGAGAGGGGCCCTGCAAAGCCCTACTTCAAGGAGTTTTGCATTGACACCCGAAATGAAAGTAATTATTACACTGCGTTACTTAGCAACGGGGAAAATGCAGATGTGTAACAGTGATGATCTTGGTCCATCACAGTCGTCAGTAAGCAAAGCGATCACCGATACCCTCAAGGCACTTACACAACCAGCCATACTTGTCCAATTCATTCGATTTCCTCGCACCGTCCCTGAAATCCGAGAGAAACAACAAGAATTTGTGCAAGTTGCAAACTTCCCTGGCATTGTTGGTGTAATAGATTGCACGCATGTCAGGATACCCCCAGGGAATATGAAGTAGACTATGTCAACAGGAAGAATTTCCATAGCATAAACACACAATTAGTGTTTGATGCCAAATATAATATTCTTAATGTTGTAGCTAATTGGCCTGGGTCCACTCATGATGCTCGTATTTGGCGTGAGAGTGGCCTCTAACGCATGTTTGAGGATCATCGTATACCACCGGATTCATGTCATCTATTAGGGGACAGTGGCTGCCCTTGCAGACGGTATATGTTGACTCCCTTCCCTCTACTATGTGTAGTGTGTGGCAGTCTCTCCAATTCACTCCCCTTTTCCTCTTGGGAAAAGTGAAAGCGGCAATATTTTCCATGATTACTTCGTCAGAGGGTGGGTGATGCAAGAATGAGAAAGACGAACAGGAACGCGTGTCCGTGTTTACATTCAAGAGAAAAAAAAAAGAATACCATCTTGCGCGGATGATAAACGTAACCTTTATTTTATAAATACTACCTTATTATGCCCATATTTCTGAAGTATATCATCATATAACATTGATAAAGTAGTATTACTACATATTCAATCACTGAAGTGTTGAAATTCTGCAATTTAAAAAATACATCTTTTGCCAGGACAAATTTTCATACTGGATCAGCTGTTGAGTGAAGTTGAACTTATTTTTTCATTTAAGCTCAGCTATAAGTTAAACTTGAGATTCAGTGGAACTCTTAAGTTAAAGATTAAGATTAATTGTAAATTCGGGCCGTCTCTTTGTGGACTCGGCAAACATTCACCCTCCTTCCCTTGCACTTCACATTTATCACCTGACCGGGCGGCCGAGGCCGAGGCGAGCCGAGCCGAGCTGTCAAAGCCTCCCAAAACTTGATCTCACCGCCCTCTCCGCTTACCTACTATCCCCCTCCCCACCCCCCTCCGTCCAGGAGGTTGACGTTTTCAATAAATTAAAGAAATTAAGGACGCACAGAGCCACCACGCCCACTGACCTCCCAATCAAAATCTATAAGGAATTTGCCCCTGAACGTGCCACCCCCATTTGTTCCATCATAAATGCTTCACTTGAACAAAAAACTTGCCCTAGCGACTGGAAAACTTCCTTTGTCACTCCCATCCCCAAAATTTCCAGCCCACAGTCCCTTAATGACCTAAGGCCAATCGCCATCACGCCCATTCCCAGCCTCATTTGTGAAGATTTTATTTTCAACTGGGCTTATGATGATATTAGTAGCCTCATAGACATCCAACAATTTGGCAACATGAAGCACTCCTCCACCACTCATTGCCTGGTCAGCTTTCTAGATTTCATACACAGCCACCTGGACAAACGAGACACCTCCCTTGCCCTTGCTTTTGTCGACTTCAGGAAAGCTTTTGACCTTGTAGACCACACTGTTGTCATTACTAAGGCCATTGAGCTGGGGCTTCACCCTAATTTAATATCGTGGCTGACTGATTTCCTCAGCGCACGCCAGCAAATAGTTCGCTCCCAGGGCTCGGTCTCCACGCCTCTTGAGCTGACGTGTGGCTTTGCTTCTTGGTGCTCATTAACAACGCCCTCATGGACACACCGCATCGCTGGAAATATGTTGACGACAGCACCTTGGGCGTCCCCGTCAACAACAGGGATCCTGACTATGCACCTCTTCAAGCGTCGCTCGACAACCTTCAGGCATGGACGATTGACAACAGTGCCACTATCAACCACGCCAAGACCATGGTGATGCACGTTTGCACGTCCAAGAGAAATGTGCCACCTCCGCTGCTGTCTATTGGCTCACACCACCTCCAGGTCGTCCAGTCCACCAAACTACTAGGCATCACTGTGGACTACCAGCTCAACTGGAAGCTCCACGTCTCCAACACCGTCAGAGCAGCCTCCTACAAGCTGCACATGCTGCGTATACTCAGGACGCTGGGGGCACCAGCTGCTGAGCTGTGCAGTATTTATTCATCATTCATATTGCCAAAGCTAATGTATGCCTCCCCGGCGTGGTCATCGTCCCTTACCCTCACCCAACAACAGCAGCTTGAGAGGGTTCAAAAGAGGGCATTCAGGGTCATTTTAGGCCCTGACTACCGCAGCTACGACAATGCCCTGGCCACCCTGAGTCTCCCGAGGCTCTCTGACAGGCACCAGGACGCCCTCAGAAAATTCGGAATCTCCCTGCCCCCCCGACGCGCCTCCTCCCACCCGCTTCACCAGACACCACAACAAACTCAACCCCTTCAGGGCGCCGCGAACCGACCGTTACAAACGTAGCGCAGTGCCCGCGATGGTGCGGATGATAAACAATGCCCAGTGACAGTCATACACAAAGGGCCGCGGTGGAGTTTAGCACCTCGCCGCTACCCCTCCAAGTTCCCCCTTCACACCACCCTCCCTCTCCCTTATGTCTCTATTTTTAGCTCTCCCAAACCACCCATCACCCTCTCCCTCCCTCTAGTGTAGCCCATTTACTATTAGTTTCTTGTATTTTTAATTTAATTTGTATATTTTCAGCCTGACGGCTGCCTTACATTAATAAACCTATTATCATTATTATTATTATTACACACACACACACACACACACACACACACACACACACACACACACACATATATATATACGAAAACAAACACACGCACAAACATCCCCCACACACACTCATCCCTAAAGTCAGAATGATGTAAATGGGATTCATAAGTAAATGATTGCCTATGCTTGTGTGTGTGAGAGAGAGAGAGAGAGAGAGAGAGAGAGAGAGAGAGAGAGAGAGAGAGAGAGATTTTATTTTATGGAAAATTATGTTATTGCACGATCCCCGAGGAGACATTTCTCCCCATAGTTACGAATCCAATGCTAATTAACCGCAGCGCTGCGTCGTTGGTTACCTGTTCCGTGGCGGAAGCGGCTGGGTTATTTAATCACGGGTCCAGGCCACGTGTATACCTTTGGCGAGCTACGTGATCCGATAAGAATACTCGTTAATATTTTAGCTGATTCATGGATATGACCATCGTTTGGTTTCAATTATAAAATAAACATCGAATACAAAAAAAAAAAACTTGCCAAATTATATTACGGACAGCTTGAGTGCGATTTAGATAGTACAATGAAACGTGAAGATAATAAGAGGGGTATAAAGACATCTTTTGAGCTGAAATTCATAATTTATTCGGCACTTTTTTGTTTTATAGTTATATTGGAGGAAAGTGGTATTGATATTTTTTTCTGTCATAAACCCGGGTTCCGTACCATGAACAAATTTGTAAGACCCATCTCCACTACCATCAATGCAAAAACAACGCACTTGAAAATTTGACCTGTCAGTGAACCAATTCGCCAAGAAAGGCCCGCGGTTAACCTCCGGTAGGCTCTCCGTGTGATTGGCCGGAACATCCTGTGTCTCTCAAAGCATCATCGAATATTGCAACGTGCACAAGGATAAGGGTTGCTGGTTCCTGGTTCTAGAAACGTAAGTCTCGCCATCTGACTTGGTACAGCAATACCGGAGGTGTGGCAAGTGAGAACGATCACATTATTATTAGCTTTCGTTGAACTATAGGGACTGTCGAGTTTTCCGGAATGCTGAGTTCTCTGCACGCGACAGAACGCTTGTTGCAACACTGAAGATACGCATTAGGTCAAAGAAAATCTCAAGATGCAGCCCTTCGGGGTTCCATCTTGAGAAACTGAGGGACAAGACGTATGCTCAGGAGTATACAGTGGCAGTCTAAAATTAATTTGGGGTGCTTTGTAATTTGGAAAACCCTGGGGAGTTGTAGGATACCTTTAAAGTGAAACTCTCAAAGCTGCCGAGAAATGCATTGAGGAGCGCCCAAGGTCTACGAGTGGAGTTGATTCGAGGAAGACGCAGGAGTACAGAGAAGAGTCGTACGGACAGGCTGTTTTTGTTTTATTCTGACTGATACAAGAATCTCTCACGAAGGACTATAACAGTGTTGTTCTGAGAAAGGATAAGGAGAAGTATGCCATGGGTCTGGCTGAGGATTTCCAGGGTTGTTTCGATGAAGACAACCTTAGACCTGACTTCCGATGTCTGAAAAAGCTTCACTCCATTATCATATCTCAGACGATTACTTTACTAACGGCTGATGGGTACATAGTTTCAGATGCGGATGGGTGTTGGACTCGTTGGGCCGAGTACTTTGGGAAGCTGTGCACGGCATAGTCCCCAAGCAGACAGCTCCCTCTGGCTGGTTTGCAGATGGCGGCTGCTGATCCACCAACAAACGAAACCTTATCCTTCTCGTGAGGGTAAGAGAGACTATGAGGGAGTTTTAGGGTAGGAAGGCAGCTGATATCTATAATATCAGTGTGGAGATGCTGAAAGCCGAGGGTGAGGCCATGATCCATGGGTTGTATGCGGTGCTGTTTAACGTTTAGCGGTCCGGTGCCCTTCCTTCCTACTGGAAATGTGATCTGGTTGTCGCTACCTATAAAGAAAAAGGGAAGCGACATGACTGCAACTGTTACCGTGGTATTACACTGCTCATTGTGCCAGGCAAAGTTCTCGCTCATGTACAGATGATGTGAATTCGATCTCATTTGATAAAATTTCAGACCTGAGCAATCTGGGTTTACGCCGGGTAAGTCAACAACTGACCGTGTCCTAGTACTTCGCGTCGTTGTGGAACGCCGACTTGAGTTTCAAGAAGGGCTACTCGCAGCTTTTGTTGATTTCAAGAAGGCATTAGACTTAGTGCATTGTGAGGCACTCTGGGACATTCTGCAGATCCGTTGAATTCTTGTAAGGATTTTTGACATCATACCTGGCCTTTACTCTGGGACTTAAACTGCTACTGCCGGAGTGGGCCAGGGACGCCTCCTTGCTCCATCATTTTCAACACTTGTATAGACTGGATATTAGGTAAAGTTGATGACTAAAGTCATTCTGGGGGATCTCTCTCTCTCTCTCTCTCTCTCTCTCTCTCTCTCT
>NW_026111199.1:0-15000 GCF_024679095.1 Eriocheir sinensis | reverse complement strand
CGCAAACTTTTTGCCAAGACAATTATGAGCAACGAATGATTATGGTCTTCATATTTCTTGTTCGTCCTTTATAATGTTCTCTCCACTGCCATCCATTAAGGAGATTCTGCATGTACATGGACAATGTCTCTGTTTGAAGCTGATCCCCGTCAGTCCTGTTTCATTATTAGTACATTCTCCTCACTTTTGTTCATCACTTTATCTGTCTTTCATTTCTCTTGAACTCGCCCTCTTTCTCTTTCTCTTACCCCTGTGTCATTGATCTTCAGTCCTATCGTTCCATATCACCCATATTAAGTTATATATATTTTTACTTCTCCATTACAGTGCCCGATTTAACGACTCATCTACGTACGTATATCAAGCTCTCTAAAGCGCGTTGAGGAGTACCTGCATGCGCTTCAGACACCATGACCCCATTCCTCTTACCTCCCACACACACACACACACACACACACACACACACACACACGGCCCGGTAGCACAGTGGATAGAGCGTCTGCCTCACAACCAGAAGGACCGGGGTTCGATTCCCCGGCCGGGTGAAGATAAGTTGGGTTTATCTTCTTTCACGTGTAGCCCCTGTTCACCTAGCAGTGAGTAGGTACGCGACGTCAGGCAAGGAGTTGTGACCTCGTTGTCGCGGTGTGTTGTGTGTGAGTGGTCTCAGCCCTACCCAAAGATCGGTACTATGAGCTCTGTGCTCTTCCGTAGGGGAACGGCTGGCTGTCTCGAGAGAGGCCCGCAGCAGACCAAGAGGTAAATTACACACACACACACACACACACAACCATTCATGTACTTGTGTATGCAAAGCTTCCTTTATATATATATATATATATATATATATATATATATATATATATATATATATATATATATATATATATATATATATATATATATATATATATATATATATATATATATATATATATATATATATATATATATATATATATATATATATATATATATATATATATATATATATATATATATATATATATATATATATATATATATATATATATATATATATATATATATATATATATATATAATATTGGAGCGCATAGGACGGTGAATACCAAAACGTCCTAAACCTATTTGTATGGCTGTGGCAGCGGTCAATAAATGGGATTTAGCCGAGCGCTGGCAACCCCTGGGGCGTACGAGGGGGGACTACGAGCGACGAGGCAAGACGAGGGACGTGAGTGTATATGACACTTAACACGTACACATATTTGTAACTACTAAATACATCTCACCTATCTTTTTTTTTTTTAGTTTATCAATAATTTACAAATAAGACGTGCTACGAGACGAGGCAAGACGATTGACTTGGGCGAAATGAATGACGTGGGGATAATGGGTAGTCCTACTGATTGTTGACATATATTACATAATCCAGTCCAATGTTCAGTCATCTAGACCTACTTGCGCGGTTTCTGTATGCATTAAAAAATCGAGCTCATTTGAGGCTTGTCGCATCTCCTCGAGCAAGCCTCAATTGAGGTCTGTCGCCGTTCTCGGGATATAAGTGTGTGTTTGTGTGTGTGTGTGTGTGTGTGTGTGTGTGTGTGTGTGTGTGTGTGTGTGTGTGTGTGTGTGTGAAAAAAAATAAAATATATATATATATATATATATATATATATATATATATATATATATATATATATATATATATATATATATATATATATATATATATATATATATATATATATATATATATATATATATATATATATATATATATATATATATATATATATATATATATATATATATATATATATATATATATATATATATATATATATATATATATATATATATATATATATATATATATATATATGTGTGTGTGTGTGTGTGTGTGTGTGTGTGTGTTTACAACAAAGGAGACGTCTCAAGGGCAACAAAAAGGGTGTAGAAAAAAAAGCCTGTTACTCACCGCTCCTACAACAGACAAAAGTAAAGAATGACGAAAAGAGAGTTCAATTTCGGGTGGAAAGGTGTCTTGAGACACTCTTCTTGAAGGAGGTCAAGTCATAGGAAGGAGGAATTGCAGACGAAGGAAGGCTGTTCCAGAGTTTACCAGTGTAAGGGCTGAAAGAGTGAAGATGTTGGTTAATTCTTGCATAAGGGTTTGGACAGTATAAGGATGAGCTAGAATGGACAATCGAGTGCAGCGGGACCGCGGGAGGGGGGGAGGTATGCAGTTAGCAAGTTCAGAAGAACAGTCAGCGTGAAAATATCGATAGAAGATAGAAAGAGAGGCAACATGGCGGCGGAAATTATGAGGTAGAAGACTATCAATAAGAGGAGGAGAGCAGATGAGACGAAGAGCCTTAGACTCCACTCTGTCCAAGAGAGCTGTGTGAATGGAGCCCCCCACACGTGAGATGCATACTCCATACGAGGGCGGACAAGGCCCCTGTATATGGATAGCAACTGTGCGGGGGAGAAGAACTGGTGGAGACGATACAGAACGCCCAACCTCGAGGAAGCTGATTTAGTAAGAGAGGAGATGTGACGTTTTCAGTTAAGATTTTGAGTTAAGGATAGACCGAGGATGTTTAGTGTTGAAAATGGTGACAGCTGAGTGTTGTCGAAGAGTAGGGGATAGGTGTTTGGAAGATTGTGCCGAGTTAATAGGTGGAGAAATTGGGTTTTTCAGGCATTGAAGGACACAAGGTTCCTTTTACCTCAATCAGAAATGATAGCAAGGTCTGAGGTTAAGCGTGCTGCAGCCTCCAGTCTGAAGTCTTGTAATTCTTGCTAAGAAGGTCTTCTGTTGAAAGAAGTTGAATAATGCAGAGTTGAGTCATCAGCGTATGAGTGAATAGGACAGTTTGTTATGGAAAGAAGATCATTGATGAATAACAGGAAGAGATTGGGTGATAGGACAGAGCCCTGTGGAACACCACTTTTGATAGGTTTAGGGGAAGAACAGTGACCGTCTACCACAGCGAAGATAGGACGGCCGGAAAGGAGACTGGAGATAGAAGAACAGAGAGAGGGATAGAAACCGTAAGAGGGCAGTTTAGAAAGCAAAGAGTTGTGCCAGACTCTATCGAAAGCTTTCGATATGTCTAGCGCAACTGAGAAAGTTTCACTGAAACGGCTAAGAGAGGATGACCAAGAGTCAGTTAAGAGAGTAAGAAGATCGCCAGTAGAACGCCCCTTGCGGAACTCATACTGGCGATCAGATAGAAGGTCAGAAGTAGAAAGGTGCTTCTGAATCTTCTGGTTAAGGATTGGTTCAAAAGCTTTAGATAGACAAGAAAGTAAAGCTATAGGGCGGTAGTTTGAGGGATTGGAGCGGTCACCCTTCTTAGGCATAGGTTGTATGAAGGTGTACTTCCAGCAGGAAGGAAAGGTAGATGTTGATAGGCAGAGACGAAAGAGTTTGACCAGGCAGGGTGTCAGCACAGAAGCACAGTTTTTGAGGACAATAGGAGGCACTCTATCAGGTCCATAAGCCTTTTGAGAGTTAAGGCCAGAGAGGGTATATACTCGTAAATCGTCATTCTTAAGAATCTTAATAACAGACATAAAGGAGTCAGAGGGGTGATGAGTAGGAGGATTATGCCCAGAATCACCTAGAGTGGAGTTTTTCCAGAACGTTTGAGACAAAAGTTTAGCCTTAGAGATAGAGGAGACGGAGCTGCTGCCGTCAGGGTTAAGGAGAGGAGTGAAAGATGAAGAAATGAAATTGGAGGAGACATTTTTGGCAAGGTGTCATAAGTTCCAGGAAGAATTAAAAAAGCAAGGTTCTGACATTTCCTATTGATGAAAAAGCCTTTGGTAAGCCGAAGAATAGATTTGGCACGATTCCGGGCAGAAATATAAAGATCATGGTTAACAGGAGGCAAAGGACCTAGTACCTTATGTGAGGTGCCTCTCTATCTTTGATAGCACGAGAACAAGCGTGATTAAACCAAGGCTTTTTAGCATGAGGAGTAGAGAAAGTACGTGGAACGTGTGCCTCCATTCCAGAGACAATCACTTCTGTGATGCGCTGGACACACACAGAGGGGTCTCTCTCCTGGAAGCAGTAATCATTCCATGGGAAACCGGAAAAGTACATCCTCAGGTCGTCCTACTGGGCTGAAGTAAAATGCCAGAAGCATCGCCTCTTCGGTGGGTACAGGAGCGATAGGACAAGATACAGAAATAAGATTGTGATCGGAGGAGCCCAACGGAAAGAACAGTTTGACAGAGTAAGTAGAAGGGTTAGAGGTAAAGAAGAGATCTAGTATGTTGGACCTGTCTCCAAGACGGTCGGGAATACGTGTAGGGTGCTGAACTGACTGCTCTAGATCATTGAGGAGAGCAAAGTTGTAGGCTTTTTCACCAGGCTGCTCAGTGAAAGAGGATGAAAGCCAAAGCTGGTGGTGAACATTTAAATCTCCTAGAATAGAGAGTTCAGCGAAGGGAGAGTGGGTCAAGATGTGCTCCACTTTAGAGTTCAAGCAGTCAAAGAATTTTACATAGTTAGTAGAGTTAGGTGAGTGATAAACAGCACAGCTGTATTTAGTAATAGAATGACAATGAAGTCTTAGCCAGATGGTGAAAAATTCAGAAGAGTCAAGGTCGTGGGCACGAGAGCAAGTGATGTCGTTGCGCACGTAGGCGCAACATCCAGCTTTAGATTGAAATTTAGGCTAGAGATAGTAGGAGAGAACATAATAGAGATTGCTGTCGGTAGCCTCAGAAACCTGTGTTACGGTGAGGAATCTCGAGAAGGTGAGGTTTAGAGGAGGAGAGATGGTGTTCCACAGAATGAAAATTAGAACGAAGACCGCGAATGTTGCAGAGATTGATAAGAAAGAGGTTCGAGGAGTTATCAAGACACCTCTCAGGTCGGCAGCCAGAAGGGAAGTCCTCCCTGGGGGAATTTGTGGTCCCCCCCCAGGTGGGGACTCAGAGGCATTGCGTATTAGTGCCATTTTGAAATATAAATTTTGGGAAAAGGTGTGTTATGTTGTGTGAATGTAGCAGGTGTGGAAAGAGAGAGGATCTGTCTTTAGAGAGCATGCTGAACTACTCTCTGGTGTTGATGAGACAATAGGGAAACGTAAAGTGAGGACATGGGAAGGGTCTTTGGAGGCTTGCACATAACACAGCTTATATATATATATATATATATATATATATATATATATATATATATATATATATATATATATATATATAGATATATATATATATAGATATAGATATATATATATATATATATATATATATATAGATATATATATATATATATATATATATTTAGGCATGTATGTATGTATGTATGTATGTGTGTGTGTGTGTGTGTGTGTGTGTGTGTGTGTGTGTGTGTGTGTGTGTGTGTGTGTGTGTGTGTGCGCGTGCGTGCGTGCGTGCTTGCGTGGGTGCTTGCGTGCGTGCGTGCGTACGTGCGTGCGTGCGTGCCTGTGTGTGTGTGTGTGTGTATTTATTTACAGAAAAAATAATCGCATAGATAAATAGATAAATAAATGGAGAGTATGATAGATATTCATTTACAGGAGGAAATCATTAAAAATATTAGATGATAATTATGTCCAAGGACATCCTCCCAGGCATTCCTACGCCGCCCAACCAAATGACTTGCTTTTCACGTCATCAAAACGGCTCCGTTTGACTAATCGGCTTATGCAGTTTGTGGCTTCACATACTCCGCCCTCTTCGCTGAAATCCGCAACATACACATATTATGGAAGTTAGTGCTTATTGCATCGTAGTCAATTGATATAAAAAATGTGAGAGAAGAAATTATGACATTGATAGTGTTATTTATTGAAAAGAGCCGATATGCTCTTCGTAGATATTGTGTGTATTTGCGTATGTGTGTGTGTGTGTGTGTGTGTGTGTGTGTGTGTGTGTGTGTGCGCGCGGAAACGTATAATGTGTGAGTGGGATAGATGGATCCATACATTTTGTGAATTTTGGGCGACTGTGGCTATGAAAGTCGATGGCTAAGTGGGACAGTGTCCGTGATGACCAGGGTTCGAGTCCCGTCCCTTGACTATACAAGCCGACAATTTCTAGCCATCGCCAGATCACCTAAGGCTACCCACATGCCACCCTGAGGACCAACTATCTATCCATATTCAAGATAATTTTTCTTAAAAAGTTCAAAGATGAGCTCCAAGGGTAGCTTGAATCAAACAAGATGGCGCCACTATGAAACACTTGCCTGCGCTATTACGGACTGGGGACGACCAGCAGGCCGATGGGAAAAAGCCTACTGGCGTTATAGGCTGGATGTGTGAAAATATGTCCAAGAATTTAGGCATCACAGTTTCAGTCAAGTAAGAGATAAGTAATCATAACGCTGACTTGAAAAATGGGGTTATTTTATTGCATCAAAGATACTTTATACTTGTAAGATTATCATGTTTAAGCACACACACACACACACACACACACACACTTACATTTTATGATGGGGGACTACACACACACCGCCCTTTTAGACAGAGTAGAGTCGAAGGCTCTTCGCCTTATCAATTCCCCTCCTATTTCTGACAGTTTTCTCTCTCTTAGATTCCGCCTCAGTATTGCCTGTCTTTCTATCTTCTGTCTATATTTTCATGCTGACTGACCTTCTAAATTGGTTAACTGCATGCCTTTCCCCCTCCTGCGGCCTTGCTGGGCACGACTTTTTATTCTAGGTCATCCCTATTCTGCCCAAATCCCTTATACAAGAGAGAACCAGCATCTTCATTCTTTCATCCCTTTCACTGGTAAACTCTGGAACAGCTTTCCTCCTGCCTGACTTGACCTCCTTCAAGAGAGGAGTATCAAGATATCTCTCCCCCGAAGCTGATCTCTCTTGTGGCCACTCTTCTCTACTTTCATAAGAGCAGTGCTTAGCGAGCTATTTTGTTTTATTTTTTGCCGTTGAGTTGTTCCCTTTACTGTGAAAAAACACACACACATAAACCTGCACCCTAAACAGACACACATCACTCCAAGAAGGATATGAACATCCGAATATATGCTTGTGAATATTCGTAAATGAAAACACCAGACGAACTGACATGCTTGAAAGGTGTCTGCCGGCATTGGCATGTATGTGTGTGTGTGTGAGTGTGTGTGTGTGTGTGTGTGTGTGTGTGTGTGTGTGTGTGTGTGTGTGTGTGTGTGTGTGTGTGTGTGTGTGTGTGTGTGTGCACTGCTCTTATGAAAGTAGAGAAGAGTGGCCACAAGAGAGGTCAGCTTCGGGTGCAGAGATATCTTGATACTTCCCTCTTGAAGGAGGTCAAGTCGTACGAAGGAGGAAAGCTGTTCCAGAGTTTACCATTGAAAGGGTGGCCTTTGTAATGAAAACCGAGGCAAGGATTTTTTAATTACCTCATTCCTAGAGTCTCTCTCTCTCTCTCTCTCTCTCTCTCTCTCTCTCTCTCTCTCTCTCTCTCTCTCTCTCTCTCTCTCTCTCTCTCTCTCTCTCTCTCTCTCTCTCTCTCTCTCTCTCTCTAGGGAGCTCTTTCACTCCCCATCCTTAACTACTTATATACTGACGTTCCTTTTCCTTTGTTTTCATTCCTGATCTTCCAGGCGCATAATATATCCTCCTTTGTAATGCCTTATCGCCTTTCCTCCCCCTTCCCTCCATCTTCTTTCACAATAATGAAAATCATTAGCATAATTTATCATATATACAGCTATCACGTTCCGTTTTCTTGCTATCTTATTTTTCAATACACACACCCATCCCCCACCCCCCCCAACACATAAATTCATGCAAATATACACACTCATTCATACATATAAAACACATATTCACACACTCACACATATACACACACAACACACACTCAACGCAAATACACACACACACACACACACACACACACACACACACATGCCAATGCCGGCAGACACCTTTCAAGCATGTCAGTTAGTCTGTGTTTTCATTATTTATATACATAATGAAGACTATTAAAAAAGCGATGCAACAAAACATGCAACATAATTTGTAAATAATACAGCTGTTGATATTTTTCAAAGGCAATATAATTATATACGAATGTCTGACACCAATGCACTCTGGGTTTTCTTTGTAGTCACCTTGTCTCCCTTCAATTACAGCCCGCTGTTCCCCTCGATCCTTCTCCTCTTTTGGATTTAACTTTTGACGTCCGTGTAATTGCTTTCATCTTATCACCATTCCCCCTTCTATTAAATTGTTTGAAGAATAAAGTCTTTCAACGTGACTAGGAATTTTATCGATATTTCTTGTTTCTTTGACTACAATCAAAGAAATGTTGAATGATACTGATGATTTTATGAATGCATAACATTCATGAAGAGAGATAGATGCAATAATATTATAGTTTAAGTATGTATCTGTGTATATGTGTGTGTGTGTGTGTGTGTGTGTGTGTGTGTGTGTGTGTGTGTGTGTGTGTGTGTAATTCACCACGACTTGATCACGTGTTGGACTCCTAATCGCCAACAGGTACCCTCCCGACATGAGCAAGTCTGGTCAAACTCTTTCGCCTCTGCCTGTCAACATCTACCTTTCCTTCTTGCTGGAAGTACGCCTTCATACAGCCTGTACCTAAGAAGGGTGACCGCTCCAATCCCTCAAACTACCGTCCTATTGCTTTACTTTCTTGTCTATCTAAAGCTTTTGAATCAATCCTTAACCGGAAGATTCAAAAGCACCTTTCCACTTCTGACCTTCTATCTGATCGCCAGTATGGGTTCCGCAAGGGGCGTTCTACTGGTGATCCCCTAGCCTTCTTAACTGACTCTTGGTCATCCTCTCTTAGCCGTTTCGGTGAAACTTTTGCTATTGCGCTGGACATATCAAAAGCTTTTGATAGGGTCTGGCACAAATCTTTGCTTTCTAAACTACCCTCCTACGGTTTCTATCCTTCTCTCTGTACCTTTATCTCCAGTTTCCTCTCTGACCGTTCTATTTCTGCCGTGGTAGACGGTCACTGTTCTTCCCCTAAATCTATTAACAGTGGTGTCCCACAGGGTTCTGTCCTATCTCCCACTCTTTTTCTGTTGTTCATTGATGATCTTCTTTCCAAAACGAGCTGTCCTATCCATTCCTACGCCGATGATTCCACTCTGCATTATTCAACTTCTTTTAATAGAAGACCCACCCTTCAGGAACTTAGCGACTCAAGGCTGGAGACTGCAGAACGCTTAGCCTCAGACCTTACTATTATTTCCGATTGGGGCAAGAAGAACCTGGTGTCCTTCAACGCCTCAAAAACACAGTTTCTCCACCTATCCACTCGACACAATCTTCCAAACAACTATCCCCTATTCTTTGACAACACCCAGCTATCACCTTCCTCAACACTAAACATTCTCGGTCTATCCTTAACTCAAAATCTCAACTGGAAACTTCATATCTCATCTCTTACTAAATCAGCTTCCTCGAGGCTGGGCGTTCTGTACCGTCTCCGCCAGTTCTTCTCCCCTGCACAGTTGCTGTCCATATACAGGGGCCTTGTCCGCCCTCGTATGGAGTATGCATCTCACACAGCTCTTCTGGACAGAGTGGAGGCTAAGGCTCTTCGTCTCATCAGCTCTCCTCCTCATACTGATAGTCTTCTACCTCTTAAATTCCGCCGCAATGTTGCCTCTCTTTCTATCTTCTATCGATATTTCCACGCTGACTGCTCTTCTGAACTTGCTAACTGCATGCCTCCCCCCCTCCCGCGGCCCCGCTGCACTCAACTTTCTTCTCATGCTCATCCCTATACTGTCCAAACCCCTTATGCAAGAGTTAACCAGCATCTTCACTCTTTCATCCCTCACGCTGGTAAACTCTGGAACACTCTTCCTTCATCTGTATTTCCTCCTGCCTACGACTTAAACTTTTTCAAGAGGAGGGTATCAGGACACCTCTCCTCCCGAAACTGACCTATCTTTCGGCCACCTCTTTGGATTCTTTTTAGGAGCAGTGAGTAGCGGGCATTTTTTTTATTAATGTTTGCTTTTTGTGTGCCCTTGAACTGTCTCCTTTGCTGTAAAAAAAAAAAAAAAAAGTGCTCTTTATCGTCGATCTATGGGTACGGCCAGGACCTCACACATCACACACCCTATCCCCTTTGCTCAATGGGGGATAGTAACCACTCCTAGTGAACGGAAAGAACTCGGTGTGGTGACATCTGCCCATCCCCGTATCCTAAGCCATCCCATCTTGATCTGCGCATGCGCGGAACCCGATGTTTCCAAACACTGAGTGTTGATATCGTAGTTTATCCAGGCAAGATGGCGGCAAAACAGCATGGCAGCTTCTATGGGAAAATGGACAAAATTCAAGGATGACATGGATCCCATAATTCAGATAGCGTACCATTAAACGTAGAGTATTCGAGAACAGTGGCGGATCCAGGGGCACCTGGTCACGTGCCCCCCCCAAAATAAAATATTATAATTTTTAATAACGGAATTAATAATAATAATAATAATAATAATAATAATAATAATAATAATAATGATGACGACGACGACGACGACGACGACGACGACGACGACGACGACGACGACGACGATTATTATTATTATTATTATTATTATTATTATTATTATTATTATTATTATTATTATTATTATTATTATTATTATTATTATTAAAATGCATTAATGAATGTTTATCTACTAGTTCGCGTTAACATATGTTTTAAAGCTAAAAAAGAAAAAAAACCATGAAATACTCCCCCAGAACAAGTATCTACAGTTTATTCACGCTCTGCGAGTTTCGCCTCGCTGACTTGTCTAGTACGCGTATCGGGCGGGTACTAGACAAGGGGGAAAGAGAGACTCAGAGAGCTGCGGCTAGTCGCTATTGATGTACAGAGACTACCTCTTATATGATCCAGTTCTGGGCCTGGATGACTTAAATGATTATGTCACTGAATTCAGAATGTGGAGATCACTTTGGTCTTCTGTACCTAAAAGCTCCTTGCCAAATACTGTACTAGATACATATGAGTAGTCCTCACAAAATTATCCTGTTACAAAGAAATTATTACTTATTTATGCCACTTTGCTCATTACATCTGCTACAGCTGAACGAAGTTTTTCTACACTTAAACATAAAACCATACAGACGGTCAACTATGGGTGAGGAGAGATTGAATGGGCTTGCAAAATTATACATTGACCGTGAACTGACCAACGGTGATCTAATTGGAAATTTTGTTACGGATGTCACTGATATATTAAAAAAAAAGTGCCCCCCCCCAAAAAAAAATTTCTAGATCCGCCACTGTCCGAGAAACATGACTATCAATCAGAAGAGAGTGTAGGTTATCTCATTTATTACATATACCGACATACAAGGGGTGCAGGTTATCTCATTTATCACATTTACTGACATACAAGGGGTGTAGGTTATTTCATTTATCACATTTAGCGACATACAAATGGTGTAGGGTATCTCATTTATCACATTTACTGACATACAAGGGGTGTAGGTTATTTCATTTATCACATTTAGCGACATACAAGGGGTGTAGGTTACCTCATTTATCACATTTACTGACATACAAATGGTGTAGGGTATCTCATTTATCACATTTACTGACATACAAAGGGTGCAGGGTATCTCATTTATCACATTTACTGACATACAAAGGGTGCAAGAAGAAACTTTCATATTTCAAGCAATTTTCAAATTCAAAACGAACATCATCATTTACTTTTAAAAAGATGAAAAATAAATTTAGGTGGGACGTATCCCGATAGGCAGTCAACAAAAGACACGATACCGTGTCGTAATTCATCCACCCTCTGTTTGTAAACAAAGCCCGCGCATCCGCAAATCGGATGGAATGTGTTAGGATACCCTGAGCGGGCTCGAACCGCTGCCCTGTCAAACTGTGAAGCCTGGCAGCGCAGCGCTCTAACCAGCTGCGCCACCGAGTGTGTGTGTGTGTGTGTGTGTGTGTGTGTGTATATATATATATATATATATATATATATATATATATATATATATAGATAGATAGATAGATAGATAGATAGATAGATAGATAGATAGATAGATAGATATAGATAGATAGATAGATAGATAGATAGATAGATATAGATATAGATATATAGATAGATAGATAGATAGATAAAATAGAGAGAGAGAGAGAGAGAGAGAGAGAGAGAGAGAGAGAGAGAGAGAGAGAGAGAGAGAGAGATAATGGACCCACCGGAAAGAAGCCTTGGACCGACCATCAGGATCCACCGGGAAGAAGCCTACCGGCGCAATTGGCCGCAATGTAAAAAAAAAAAAAAAAAAAAAAAAAAAGGCTAATGTGGTACCATCAAGGGCTTAGGCAATATCATCTAATTTTACCGAGTTATAATTCATCTTCTTGAAGTCAACTATTCTTGTGACCTCTGTAGTTATCCACGATGGATTAAATGCACCATAATTATATTCTAAATTTTGTGGCAACTATACCGTCCTCTACTTCTAGGAGTTAATCTCTAAACCGTTTCGATGCATTATCAATTATTGTAATGATATTTACTTGCTTTACCAAGCTGTTAGGGGTAGCAGTTTCCGTGCTTTTCTGTTGGCTGATATCGCGGACATGTTATCTAGAAGAAGGAGGGAGATGAAAAGGTGTGGGAGGGGAGGAAGAGGATTAGGAAGATGATGAGGATACGAGGAGGAGGAGGAGGAGGAGGGGGAGGAGGAGGAGGAGATGTGGTTGAATGAGGATATTATGGTTTGGTGATGGAAAACATGAAATTTAATGCAAGATTATTATAGTAATTTCTTCCTCTTTTACAGGTACTGGACCATTGACCGCAGCCTGGCCAGGAAGCGGGAGAGGAGCGGCGGCAGCTACAGTCAGATCAAAAGAAACCTACGGGAGAGAGGACAACTTTTTGAGGACACAGAATTTCCCACCACTTCCAGGTCTCTGTACGTCCACAAGAAGCCCCACCTTGGCCCGATCGTGTGGATGAGACCGCATGTGAGTGTTACAGTCGTATTCTTGGGGAATTGCATGGCAGTTTGAAGGTGTGTTCTCAGTGGAATGCTCCAATAAAAGTACGATAAAATTGTACTAGGAATGCAATAAAAAAAATGTCAGGCATATTTCTAAAAGTGATCCTGTCCTTGAAAAATGTAGGTGCAGTTTATCATTAGAAATAAACAAGAAAATAGATAGAAAATAGGAATCCGAACAGATAATACTATCTAAATAATAAAATTAATAATAATAATAATAATAATAATAATAATAATAATAATAATAATAATAATAATAATAATAATAATAATAATGGGTCAAAGGAAGACAGGTTAATTATACCCCAGCCAGGAATCGAACTACAGCTGTTGAGGGAGTAGGTATATATGGGAAGCGAGGAGGGTGCTGAAGCCCTCCAAAGACCCTTCCCATGTCCTCACTTTCCGTTTCCCTATTGTCTCATCAACACAAGAGAGTAGTTCAGCATGCTCTCTAAAGACAGATCTTCTCTCTTTCCATACCACACTACATTCACACAACATACACACCTTTTCCCTAGATTTTAAATTCAAAATGGCACAATTACGCCCTGCCTCGGAGTCCGCGCCTGGTGGGGGGGGACCACAAATTCCCCCAAGGAGGACTCCCTTTTTGGCTGACGACTTGAGAGATGTCTTGATAACTCATCGAACCTCTTTCTTATCAATTTCTGCAACATTCGCGGTCTTCGCTCTAATTTTCATTCTGTGGAACACCATCTCTCCTCCTCTAAACCTCACCGAAACCCAGGTTTCTGAGGCTACTGACAGCAATCTCTACTCTGTTCCCTCCTACCATCTCTGTCCTAAATTTTAATCCAAAGCTGGATGTTGCGCCTACGTGCGCAACGGCATCACTTGCTCTCGTGCCCACGACCTTGACTCTTCAGAATTTTCCACCATCTGGCTAAGACTTCATTGTCATTCTATTACTAAATACATCTGTGCTGTTTATATCTCGCCTAACTCTACTAACTAAGTAAAATTCTTTGACTACTTGAACTCCAAAGTGAAGCACATCTTGACCCACTCTCCCTTTGCTGAAATCTCAATCCTAGGAGATTTCAATGTTCACCACCAGCTTTGGCTTTCATCCTCTTTCACTGACCAGCCTGGTGAACAAGCCTACAACTTTGCTCTCCTCAACGATCTATAGCAGTTGGTCCAGCACCCTACACGTATTAACGACCGTCTTGGAGACAGGCCCAACATACTCGACATGTTCCTTACCTCTAACCCTTCTACTTACTCTGTCAAACTGTTCTTTCCGTTGGGTTCCTTCGATCACAAACTTATTTCTGTATCCTGTCCTACCGCTCCTGTACACCCTTTGGACCCACCGAGGAGGCGATGCTTCTGGCATTTTGCTTCAGCTCGGTGGGACGACCTGAGGATGTACTTTTCCGATTTCCCGTAGAATAATTACTGCTTCCAGGAGAGAGACCCCTTTGTGTGTGCCCAGTGCATCACAGAGGTGATTGTCTCTGGAATGGAGGCACACACTCCATGTACTTTCTCTGCTCCTCGTGCTAAAAAGCCTTGGTTTAATGATTTTAATCACGCTTGTTCTCGTGCTGTCAAAGATAGAGAGGCAGTGCCCAAAAGATACCGGAGCCTTCGCACTCCTGTTAACCATGATCTTTATATTTCTGTCCGGAATCGAGCCAAATCTATTCTTCGACTTAACAAAACCTCATTCATTCATAGAAAATGTCAAAACCTTGCTTTTTTTAATTCTTTCCGGGACTTCTGGCCCCTAGCCAAAAACATTTCCAATTTCACTTTCTCATCTTTCCCTCCTCTCCTTAACCCTGACGCCAGCACCGCCGTCTCATCTATCTCTAAGGCTGAACTCTTCTCTCAAACTTTCTGCAAAAAACTCCACTCTGGACGATTCTGGGCATATTCCTCCTACACATCCCCCTCTGACTCCTTTTTGCCTGTTATTAAGATTCTTAAGAACGATGTTTTCTATGCCCTCTCTGGCC
>NW_026111198.1:0-25411 GCF_024679095.1 Eriocheir sinensis | reverse complement strand
TCTCTTAATCTGTTTTCTCTTAAGAAATGTCGCCTCAGGGGTAAGCTGATCGAATGCTTCAAAATACTCAATGGTTTTACGAATGTAGACAAATGTAAATTGTTTATGATTGATGACGCGTTTCCAACGAGAAATAATGACACAAAACTTAAGTGTAAACGAGTATATCCAGACTGAATATTTTTTTTCCTCAACAACATTGTAGCGCGAAAATGAATAAACTCCAAACATCATTGGTCCAGTGCAACACTATTAGTTCATTTAAGAACAAGCTCGACAGCCACCTCCTTCACCTTAATATTCGCTAAGGTAGAAAAGCAAAATCTTGGCGGAATTTGATTTGATGAATTTCACTTAGGTTTATTAAGGGGGGGGGGTAAAATCGCAAATCCCATGTTAAATTCCTTATGTTATAAGTGTAACTCCTCCCTTATTTATATGCCGATCTCTTTTATTCAAAAAGCATTTTAATTAGGAAGGATAGGAGATTAACCCTTGCTATCGTTTGGTTTTATACAATAGTACAAGATATTTTTTGAAGTTCGATGTAAAAATAATTGACAAATATTTTTCATAAATCAAAATCAACTTCAAACAATAGTTTCGTTAGCAGACCCTATTCCTTACACATACTTTCATAAGCTGCAGTAGGAGATATGTGTATACCAAGAAGTGCAAAGGAGGAGATATTTTTTAAAGTGCAAAATCATAGTTTTGAGATATCAAGCGATGAAATTCCAGCAGTTAGTGTATTTTACCTATTCTATCTAGGGACTTGAAATCCACAGGATATATACATTAGGATATGAGAAAAAAGCAGACATGGTTTCCTTTATTTCCTTTCATTGGTTGTGTATACAGGGTGCTTTGTTTAACCAAGGTCAGGTGTTTTGTACGTGGTCACAAATACATGTTCTAGAATTCTATCAAATTTCGTCATATTTCAAAGTGAAAATCAGTGTTCTACTGTGTAAAACCAATAAAATATAACAAAAAAGACATCTGATGCGGATGCATAGAGTTTTTTGTTAGATTTATGAAAAAATATGATATATATATAGCTTTTTCATGGGTGAATACGAGATAATATTAGTGACTGCTAAATATTTTCCATTTTCTTAGCTATCGGTGCGAGAGAACCTAGAAGTTTCATGGCAGACCAAGAAAAAAAAATCCTAAAATTAAAAAAAAGGTGAAAACATCGATTGCAGCCCGTAGTGCCGCGCAGAAACTCATTGCAGGACGTTGCATTGCATTGCATTGCATGGTACATACCACTTTATTATTTTTCAATCAGATTCATATATATATATATATATATATATATATATATATATATATATATATATATATATATATATATATATATATATATATAAAAGCGTTTTGTTTTTTTTACAACAAAGGAGACAGCTCAAGGGCACAAAAAAAGGAAGCAATTATAAAAAAAAAAAAGCCCGCTACTCGCTGCTCCTAGAAAAAAAGAATCAAAAGAGGTGGCCGAAAGAGAGGTCAATTTCGGAAGGAGAGGTGTCCTGATACCCTCCTCTTGAAAGAGTTCAAGTCGTAGGCAGGAGGAAATACAGATGAAGGAAGATTGTCCCAAAGTTTACCAGCGTGAGGGATGAAAGAGTGAAGATGCTGGTTAACTCTTGCATAAGGGGTTTGGACAGTATAGGGATGAGCATGAGTATAAAGTCGTGTGCAGCAAGGCCGCGGGAGGGGGGAGGCATGCAGTTAGCAAACTGAGAAGAGCAGTCAGCGTGAAAATAGCGATAGAAGATAGAAAGAGAGGCAACATCGCGACGGAATTTAAGAAGTAGAAGACAATCAGTTGGAAGAGGAGAGCTGATGAGACGAAGAGCCTTAGACTCCACTCTGTCCAGAAGAGCTGAATGAGTGGAGCCTCCCCCCACACACGTGAGATGCATACCCCATACGAGGGCGGACAAGGCCCCTGTATATGGATAGCAACTGTGCGGGGGAGAATAACTGGCGGAGACGATACAGCACGCCCAACCTCGACGAAGTTGATTTGGCGAGAGAGGAGATATAAAGTTTCCAGATGAGATCTTGAGATAAGGATAGACCGAGGATATTTAGAGTTGAAGAAGGTGACAGCTGAGTGTTGTCCAAGAATAGGGGATAGGTATTTGGAAGATTGTGTCGAGTTGATGGGTGGAGAAATTGAGTTTTTGAGGCATTGAAGGACACAAGGTTCCTTCTATCCCCAATCGGAAATGATAGCAAAGTCTGAGGTTAAGCGTTCTGCAGCATCCAGTCTGGAGTCGTGTACTTCCTGTTGGGATGGCCTTCTATTGAAAGAAGTTGAATAATGCAGAGTGGAGTCATAGGCATACGAGTGGACAGGACAGTTTGTTATGGAAAGAAGATCATTGATGAATAACAGGAAGAGAGTGGGTGATAGGACAGAGCCCTGTAGAATACCACTGTTGATAAGTTTAGTGGATGAGCAGCGACCGTCTACCACCGCAGAGATAGAACGGCCGGAAAGGAAACTGGAGATAAAGGAACAGAGAGAGGGATAGAATCCAAAAGAGGGCAGTTTAGAAAGGAAAGACTTGTGCCAGACTCTATCGAAAGCTTTCGATATGTCTTGCGCAACTGAGAAAGTTTCACCGAAACGGCTAAGAGAGGATGACCAATAGTCAGTTAAGAGAGCAAGAAGATCGCCAGTAGAATGCCCCTTGCGGAACCCATACTGCCGATCAAATAGAAGGTTAGAAGTGGAAAGATGCTTTTGAATCTTCCGGTTAAGGATTGATTCAAAAGCTTTAGATAGACAGGAAAATAAAGCTATAGGGCGGTAGTTTGAGGGATTGGAACGGTCACCCTTCTTAGGCAGAGGCTGTACAAAGGCATACTTCCAGCAGGAAGGAAAGATAGATGTTGATAGGCAGAGAGGAAAGAGTTTGACCAGGCAGGGTGTCAGCACGGAAGCACAGTTTTTAAGGACAATAAGAGGCACTCCATCAGGTCCATCAGCCTTCTGAGAGTTGAGGCCAGAGAGGGCATAGAAAATATCATTATGAAGAATCTTAATAACAGGCATAAAGGAGTCAGAGGGGATATGAGTAGGAGGAATATGCCCAGAATCGTCCAGGGTGGAGTTCTTACAGAATGTTTGAGCGAAGAGTTCAACCTTAGAGACAGATGAGACGGCAGTGCTGCCGTCAGGGTTAAGGAGAGGAGGGAAAGAGGAAGAAGTGAAATTGGTGGAGATATTTTTGGCTAGGTGCCGGAAGTCACGGGAAGAATTAGAAAAAGCATGGTGTTGACAGTTTTTATTGATAAAAGAGGTTTTGGTAGGTCGAAGAATACATTTGGCACGATTCCAGGCTGAAATGTAAAGTTCATGGTTAGTAGGAGTGTGAAGGCTCCCAAGATGGAGATTTCAGCGAAGGGAGAGTGAGTCAAGATGTGCTCCACTTTAGAGTTCAAATAGACAAAGAATTTTACATAGAATATTGGCCGAAAGATAGGTCAATTTCAGGAGGAGAGGTGTCCTGATATCCTCCTCTTGAAAGAGTTTAGTTCGTAGGCAGGAGGAAATATCGATGAAGAAAGATTGTTCAAGAGTTTTCCAGTGTAAGGGATGAAAGAGTGAAGATGATGGTTAACTCTTGCATAAGGGATTTGGACAGTATAGGGATGAGCTTCAATAGAAAGTTGTGTGCAGCGGGACTGCGGGAGGAGGATAGGCATCCAGTTAGCAAGTTCAAAAGAGCAGTCAGCGTGAAAATATCGATAGATGATAGAAAGAGAGGCAACATGGTGGCGAAATTTGAGAGGTAGAAGACTATCCGTAAGAGGATGAAAGTTGATAAGTCGAAGAGCCTTACGGCCGTATTCTCAGTGAATCTCTTCCCCCTTCACGCGAGGAAACAAGGCTTCGTGGACCAAACGGTATTCTCAGTGACGAGGAGTGTCTTTGATGCAGCGCGCGAAGCGGCGAGCGGGAAAAAAATTAACTGATTTCCTCTCTTGACGAAGAGGAGGTGAAGGCCCGCTCTTCGCTAATATCTTCGCACATTTAATGCTTTATTACAACATTTTTCCATGTTGCTATATTGTTGTGCTGGAAGCTTCCCCCGGCGACCATAGGCCTCTAGAAGGCTCCCGGAAAAACGAGCAAGGGGGCGGGGAGCAAGGCGAGCCGTCCGCGCCCCGCGGGGCGCGGCCAGGCGCCAGGCGGGAAGTGTTGCCAACTCGCACATATTTTTGCTACATGTTCTTGTATGATCTAGAATATACTGTAACATTCTAGACTGTACTGTTCTGGATATATATAGGAGAAGAGGGCGAGAGAGAGGCAGTCCCAGTCTTAGTAAGCTAGTGGTAAGTGAAGAGTCAAGAGTGAAGTGTACTACTAAGGAAGAATATTAAACTACAGAAGCTGTGCAAAGTGTTTACATATCTCCCTCCCACGGAGTCTCCTGACGGTGACACGGAACCCAAGTAACACGTCCGGCATAACACTGGTGTCAGGAGTGTAGCCATTTGTTTTTTCGCCATGGAGACTCGTTCCCAAGCTGCCCAGAGGGACGACATGTTGACTGAACTTTTGGAAGCCTTGAGACTACAGGGGGAGAAACAAGAAAGAGCACAGCAACAACAAGAAAGAACACTCCAAGAACTCAAAGAACAACAAGAAAGAGCACACCAAGAACTCAAAGAACAACAAGAAAGAGCACACCAAGAACTCAAAGAACAACAAGAAAGAGCACACCAAGAACTCAAAGAACAACAAGAAAGAGCACAGCAACAACAAGAAAGAGCACAGCAACAACAAGAAGGAACACTCGAAGAACTCAAAGAACAGCTAGAAGATCGCTTCACAGGATTACAGCTACAGCTTAAAGCAGTACAAGATGGAAGTGAGTCAGTGCGAAGAGAAATGACTGATGTGACCACGAACTTGGGACAACGCCTGATAGAAGTGGAGAAAGAACACACAAATCTTCAAAAAGAGATGGAGGTGGTACGGGAGACGACACACAAAGAAATATTAGAAGTGCAGGGAAGGGTGAACCGTACTGAACAGGCAGTTTGTGACGTAAGTGACAGAGTGAAGGCCCTTGAAGACTGCTTGGCTGGAAACGGACAGCCAGTGCCTGCAGGGGCTAGTTGTACCCAAGATGCTTCTCCTACGCAAGTCCGGGGTAGTTTGAGCCCTGTTTCGCCTGAGTTTATCCCCGCAAGAAGTTCCGCCAGCCCCATGAGTCTGCTGGGTTCGCCTGTTAGAAAGAAGCCTCAGGAGTTTGATGGCAAGGTCTCCTGGGAGGCTTACCGCGCTCAGTTTGAGCTGTTGGCAGCTCGGAACGGATGGGATGACCAAGAGTGCGTGGTACAGCTGGCCACTAGCCTGAAAGGGGCGGCGCTGGAGGTCCTTGCTCAGCTCGACAATGCGACAAAGGGCAGCTACAGCGGGCTGGCACAGGCGCTGGAGCAACGATATGGGACCAAGCACCAGAACGAGCTCTTCAGGGTTAGGTTCAGAACCCGCAACAGGAGGCGCGGCGAGTCTCTTCAGGAACTCGCTCAGGACCTTGAGAGCATGGCGCACAAGGCATACCCAGGTGCCACCCCTGACCTGCTGACGGTTTTGCTGCGTGATCAATTCATCGATGCCCTGGACAGCCCTCAGCTGAAGATACAAGTGAACCAAGCTAAGCCAACATCAATGCAGGAAGCTCTGGCACGTGCCATGGAGTTTGAGTCCTTTGTTAGGTCTAGCTTGTCAAGCTTCAGGGACGACTCGACTTCTGGCCTTAGGGCACGAAAGGGCGCTGTCAGCGACACAGACAGGTTCCAAGGAACGTGCTGGTACTGCGAGAAGGTTGGGCACAAGGAGAACGAATGCTATAAGAGAAAGAAGGAATATGAAGGTGGCGCTAAGAAGAAGCGTCACCGTGCCCCATTGCAACTATACCAGGTTGGAGCCCCCATGGAACGGGTGGCAGTGGATATAGCAGGACCCTTGCCTCTGACGACGAACGGAAATAGGTACATCTACGTCACAATGGATTACTTCACCAAGTGGCCGGAAGCCTACGCCATCCCTGACCAGGAAGCCACTACCATCGCCAAGGTTTTGGTGGAGGAGTTCTTCTGTCGCTTCGGTGTGCCTAACGAGCTCCATTCCGACCAGGGAAGGAATTTTGAGTCAACAGTCCTTGCTGAGTGCTGCAAGCTTCTGGGTATCAAGAAGACCCGGACCACCCCTCTGCACCCACAGTCAGATGGAATGGTGGAGAGGTTTAATTGGACGTTGTGCCAGGAGTTGGCCAAGCAGTGCAACAATGATCAGTCTTCATGGGATCAGAAGCTGCCTGCGCTTCTCATGGCCTACAGGACTGCCGCCCACGAGACTACGGGGTATTCACCGGCAAAGCTGATGTTTGGACGTGAGCTGCGATTGCCGGTGGACCTACTGACAGGAAGGCCTCCTGGAGAAAGCCTTCCAAGGGACGCCTCCAGTTTTGCCCGTCAACTAGAGGAACGGCTGGAAGAGGTGCACCATCAAGTCCGAGGTGCCTTGAAGTTCTCCGGGGAGGCTATGAAGCGCGGTTACAATATGAGGGCAAGCCACGTTAACTTCAAGGAAGGAGACCAAGTCTGGCTTTACAACCCGCAGAGGAAGAAAGGACAGTCTCCGAAGTTACAGAGCCCCTGGGAAGGCCCTTACACTGTGCTAGAACGCCTCTCCGACGTGACTTACCGAATCCGGAGAACGGAAAGGACCAAGCCGAAAGTTGTCCACGTCAACCGCCTATGGAGGTACCACGGTCCGGGAAACTACACCTGGAACAACTACAGACACCCAGCAGCCGACGAAAACGAAAGGGACGTCCAGGGACACCCCAAGAAGCGGACGACGACGAGGCGCACCAGGAGACAGACGTGCAGGAGGCACCGAGCAGAAGACAGAGACAACGCAGGCGTCCACAGCGATACGACGATCATTATGTTTTTGATTAATTCTCTTACGTTTGTATATAGTTAAGTGTGTGATAGGGACGATCACAATTAAGAGGGGGGGATAGTGTTGTGCTGGAAGCTTCCCCCGGCGACCATAGGCCTCTAGAAGGCTCCGGGAGAAACGAGCAGCCGGGCGGGGAGCAAGGCGAGCCGTCCGCGGCCAGACGCCAGGCGGGAAGTGTTGCCAACTCGCATATATTTTTGCTACATGTTCTTGTATGATCTAAAATATACTGTAACATTCTAGACTGTACTGTTCTGGATATATATAGGAGAAGAGGGCGAGAGAGAGGCAGTCCCAGTCGTAGTAAGCTAGTGGTAAGTGAAGAGTCAAAGTGAAGTGTACTACTAAGGAAGAATATTAAACTACAGAAGCTGTGCAAAGTGTTTACATATCTCCCTCCCACGGAGTCTCCTGACGGTGACACGGAACCCAAGTAACACGTCCGGCATAACAATATTATTAATTGGGTATAAGAACAATTTAAGTTTTCTAGGCCTTATATAAAAAATAATACAATGCGAGAAACAATATTTTTCTGTTTATTCAAGACTTCACGGTTCCTATGATAATTTAAGCCAACACTGGAACACACCTCTCAACCAGCACGCCCCGCCCTTTAGTCTCAACTATTCACAACAGTTATCTTTTTTTGAGCGTTTGTAGGGCGGGCACTTCGAACCATAAGCATGAATTAAGATTGCTGGGATGAATTTTAAAGTGACGGACTAACAGGCTTTCTCTGGGCGCTTGTTTCACAAGTCTGTATGAATATGTGGTGGTATTCGGTACTTCGTGCTGGGCTTACCACAACCAATCTCCAAACTCGTGACGTCACCTGTGGGTGGAGCTTAGCAAAGTTCAGCAATATAGATGATACCATTTTCCACCCACTGATAGGAGCTCTAAAGCTAGTTAAAATATATTTACAAGTGAGAAATAACGAAGTGAGAAAGAGATGTCTCATGGAACAGGAGGAAATTAAAGAAAATAAAAGCAGTTTATTCTAACGAGGTCTCCTAAGCTCCGCCCACAAGTAACGGGATGATATGAAAGCGAAGCAAACATAGCCATGGGTACCAACCAATTAAATGCATCAATGTAAAATTTCTGCTATACATAATGTATGTCACTGTATCAAGCACTGTTTACATAAATATTAGTCACACTATATAATCCATTATAGAAATGTACCTAAATTGCATTAAGGTTTCGGTTTTCAACGTTTGTTTGATTTGCAGTAGTACCAACACTACACGGAAAGATTGTTTCGAAGGTTAGGGACTGGGCATACCCTTCAACGGAAACACACTCTCTAAGAGACGCTTCGACGAAGAGGGAAGAGCTTCACTGAGAATATGGCGGACTCCACTCTGTCCAACAGAGCTGTGTGAGTGGAGCCCCCCCCCCACCACACGTGAGATCCATACTCCATACAAGGGCGGACAAGGCCCCTGTAGCTATATGAATAGCAACTGTGCGTAGAAGAACTGACGGAGACGATACAGAACGCCCAACCTTGAGTAAGCTGATTTAGTGAGAGAGATGTGAAGTTTCCAGTTAAGATTTTGAGTAAAGGATAGACCGAGGATGTTTGGTGTTGAAGACGGTGACAGCTGAGTGTTGTTGAAGAATAGGGGATAGGTGTTTGGAAGACTGTGGCGAGTTGATAGGTGGAGAAATTGGGTTTTTGAGGAGTTGAAGGACACAATGTGCCTTCTACCCCAATCGGAAAAGATCGCAAGGTCTGAAAGAGAGAGAGAGAGAGAGAGAGAGAGAGAGAGAGAGAGAGAGAGAGAGAGAGAGAGAGAGAGAGAGAGAGAGAGAGAGAGAGAGAGAGAGAGAGAGAGAGAGAGAGAGAGAGAGAGAGAGAGAGAGATTGAAAATGAGGGGGAATGATAAAGAGAATGGGAGGTAATGAGAATGAGAAGGAAAGGGAATGAGAATGAGAAAGAAAATGAGAATGAGTGATAATGAGAATTAAAGAATAAGAATGAGAACGAGAATAAACGTTGTCAGGCACATGAGTGCCCGTGGGTTGAATCGACTCGGTAACTTGCCCAGGTTTACACTTTTATTTTACATGTTTTGCAAAATAACTGTGTTCATTGTACTTCTGATAGTACCCAAAGACCTCTACATTCCAGTAGTTTGACCTGTTTGTGTGTTAAGGCAATGGGAGATGAATTACAGATGATTTCCTTGAAATTTCCATCAAGGAATCATTCGTATTCTTTTGTGTCGCTCTTTTTCAAGCTCAGTTTTCTCGCCTCCTATATAATGTTTCACCACAAATATTATGTTGTCCTACCGATGAAACGTTATGCTGCCATCCCCGCCTCTGTGGGCGCAGCCAAAGGCAGAGAAAGCCGGCATGAAGGCAAAATGTTGAGGTGTGTGGGTGTCGCGCGTCGGGCCAGCCTGGCAATGTTATGGGTCAAGACTGCTTCACTCCTGTGACGTCATGCCCTCCCCTTGTATTCTTCCTCCAAGAGCAACAGTGTAAACACCTTCCCGTGCTCTGATTGGCAGGACATTGGAATGCATCGTGTGGAGGCAGCGGCGTGCCAGCCGAAGAATGTTGAGTGGCAAAATTTTCAACACTTCCTTCCACCGCTGATTGTGTAATATTGACAGCATGACACCATGCCGGACTTGTTTGACTTATTCTTTATTTCATGAAGGAAATATCTGACAAGAGGCCGCACTGATGCATTCCTATTAACCACGGGATTGAGTATTAGAGGATATGTCGATGAATGATCTTAGTTTGCCATCAGTAATCATTATAACGACATGAATAATGTACAGCACTCAGATTTTTTTTTCATGTAAACATGATAGTGGCCATTACAGCTCTGATAATTTGCTAATTTGGTACAGAAAAATGTCAATTAAGCCTCGCTGGACCCCAGCACGCCGCAGCGCTTGGCTCTGGCAGCGACTCCAGCAGGGCCACCAGATGGCAGGTCAGTTCAGTGCAGCATCCCATCACACTTGCCCCGCCCTCCGTGGTCTTGCCAACGGTGCCAGATTGTCTTTCTCAGCCTCTTATATTTACCGACTTCCGACCCAAAAACTGTCTCGTGGACCCTAATAAGGAGATTCACTTATAATAATCGTTAAAATAGTTAATTCCTGATGTTTCTTGGCAATAGTTAGGCGTCAAAAACCGGTAAATACTATGCTCTGAGTACGATAATCTGGCAACGGTGGCTCTTGACCAAAGAGACTGTTCTATAGTCTCCTTGCTCTTGACCGACACATTCTCACAACAACAAATATGGCTGACGCCTGACGTCCCTATTTGCACCAAAGACTATAAAAGAAAGACAGGAAGGCTGAACGAAACTCTGTGAGCAGCTGGCGTCGGCTCGCTAGATGGCATTGGTGTAATATCGACACCCAAGACCAAGACCCCAAGTCTGTTTGTTTACCTTTGACACGTGGAGTACCTGACACGCCTCCGCCTGGGCCATACACGACTCAACGCTCACCTCCACCGCCTGCGCCTGGCCCCCGACCCTCACAACACAAGAGTCACTGCCCCTGGTGCAGGACCGTCGAGGAAACCAATGAGCACCTCCTGCTGCACTGTGTACTTCAGATAATCTGTAAGTTCTGCTTATTATACAGGTTTGCTTTACTCTTCTTCTTTAGGTTATGTCCTTGTGTAAGAAAGGTATAAACCAATTTATATGGCCTAGTATTATGTAACTTCTCTAAGTGACTGTACTTAATTGTCTATTTGTTATATGTGTAATTTTCTTTATTATTCTTATTCCTATATTCTTGAGATTATTACTGCCCTATTATCTTTCTTTACTCTGTGTATAATTATGAGACCAATAATTCTTTCTCATATTTTCTGTTGCTTGTGTGTTTGTGTTCATGCATTTTCTATAATGCACAATGCGTGCCATATATCTACATGCCAGCAAAGATTTGTTGCTTACTTACCTAGTTTACTTAGTTTTGTCTAGAGGTCTTATGCCTCACAGTCGTGGTGGCCCACCGCTCTTTTGGAAGTTGCTGGCGTCTTGCTTCTTCAGCCGCACTTGGTACGGTATGGAATTTGAGGCTGCTCTGCAGACTGCTGTACAGCCTGACACTGGTGGTTCATCAGGCACTGCCCTAAGGAACCTGTCCAGTGCAGCTTTGAACCTGTCCACTGAGCAGCCTGTGATTTCCCGTACCTCTTTTGGTAGTGCGTTGAAGATTTTTGGACCGTCGTGGGCTAGGCTGGCCGCCATGGCTGTGTTCTAATTTTCCCCGGCGCTCTTGTCGGCAGGGCGTATCTTGAACACATTCGTCCAGCTCTTCCGGAGATGTGGGCTGTTAGCATTCCCGGTATGGGGTCAGGGACAGTACCCTCCAGGATTTTTCATGTGTAGATGGCCCGGTATCTGTCCCTCCTCCTTTGCTGGGAGAACAAGCCTAGCTTGTGAAGCCGGTGCCAGTAGTTCAGCTCCTTCATGCCACTAATCTGCCTGGTGTACGATCTCTGTACTGCTTCCAATAGCTGGATGTCACCTTTCTTGTGGGGAGACCACAGCTGGCTGCAGTAGTCCAGGATGGGCTACACCAGGGACTTCCAGAGTGTGAGCATGACTAGTGGTTCTCTGGAGCTGAACGTTCTGAGGACCCAGCCTGCCATGGCCTTGGCCTTCTTCACCGTGGTTGTGATGTGATGCGTGAAGGTGGTGTCACTGCTGAGGTGCACTCCAAGACATTTGACGTGTGACTGCGGGACAATTTCGTGTCCTCCCTCTGTGTACAGCTTGGTTGCATTTTTGATGTTCTGGTTTGGGTCACACCTCAGTAGCTCGAATTTTTCTTGGTTGAAATTCATGTTGTTCTGTGTGGCCCATGTGTACACGTTATTGAGGTCTTGTTGTAGGCTGTTCACGTCCTCTGGAGTGCTGATGCTCTGGCTGATGTTGGTGTCGTCAGCAAAGGAGGAGATAACAGCTCTGTTTAGGGTGGTGGTTATGTCTCCCAAGTGTACTAGGAAGAGAAGAGGGCCCAACACTGACCCTTGCGGCACTCCACTTTTCACCACACATGCCTCTGACTTTTGGCCATCTACAAATACTGACTGCTTTCTGTGTGTGAGGAAGTCTTGCAGCCAGACTCCCAGCTTGCCTGTTATGCCTAGCTTCCGGAGTTTATGTAGCAGTATGCCGTGATCTACTTTGTCGAAAGCTTTGGCAAAGTCGAGGATGACGACATCTGCGTTTTGTTCTGTGGCTAGGTTGTTCAGGAGCCAATCGTAGTGAGTTAACAGCTTGGATAGGCATGATATTCCTTTCCTAAAGCCATGTTGACTCTCACTCAGCAGGTTGTTTGCTTCCAGGTATTCTTGGATCTTGTTCCTCACACATTTCTCCTGGATTTTGATAATATGAGAGGTGAGGGCAACCGGCCTATAGTTCTTTGGAAGGCTTTTATCGCCTCCCTTGTAGAAAGGGCATATGAAGGAGTGTTTGAATAGCGCTGGCACTTTTCCTGTATCGAACGAGCACTGCCACAGCTTCCGTATGGGATGTGCCATTGTTTCAATACACTCACGGAGCAGGATAGCTGGCACTCCATCGGGTCCACCTGCAGAGTTTGCACATAGTTCCCTTGTGGCCTTCTTTATGTCCCCGGTGGTTGTTAGCACTTCTGGCAGTAGTGTGTGGGCTGGGTTCTCGGGAAAGAATGTGGTGGGGTCATGAACGATGGCAGTGGGTTGTGGTGTACTGAATACCCTATTGTATTGGTGCATTAACTGCTGACACATTTCTGAGGGGTCATTTGTTAGCTTGTCTTTTTGTGTTTCGAGTGGCCCAATTTTGGATTTTGTTGTGGAGAATTTTTTGCAGTAGCTGTAGAAATACTTGGGGTTTTCTTTGATGTTGCTTACTGCCTTGTTTTCTTCTTCTATTTGCTGTTTTTCATGTGAGGCCTTGATTTCTCGTTCCACCTGTGTTAATCTACTGATGAAGGCGGACTTTCGGTGTGGGTTGTTGGCCGTTTGTAGCTGTCTAATCAGGGACGGTCTCTTCTTCATTAGAATCCTCCTGTCTCTTGGGATTTTGTTTTGGGAGGCTGTTTTATACCTTTTTGGTTGCACATACTTTTGGCAGACTTCTATTATTGTTTTAAGGAGTGCCTGGAGCATATGGTTTGGGTCCTCTGATACCAAAGTAGCATCCCAATCCACTTCACTGAATGCAAGCCTTATGTGTTCCCAGTTTACCTTGCTGCTGTAGAAATTCAGGGCAGCAAGTGGCTGGGAATGTGTTGGTGAAGATCTTGCCTGTGGGGTTGCATCCTTTAAATAGTCTGTACTGAAGGTAAGAAGCCTGTGGTCAGAGATGATAGTTTCCTCCACTGTATAGTTTCTTACTGCTTCTTGGTTGTTGGTGAACAGCAGATCCAATATATTCTCCTTCCTGGTGGGCCTGGTTACTAGTTGTGTAAGAAAGGACTGGTCTGTTGTTGCCATGAGACGTCTAGCCTGTTCCCTGTCTGCTAGTGTGCCACCGGAGAGCCTGCCTTCTGGCCACTGGATAATGGGGAGGTTGAAGTCCCCACAGAGCATAATGTTTGGCATTGGCGTTGGGAGATTTTCCAGTAATTTGTTTACCTTATTTATCACCTCATCAAATTTTTCCAAGGTGCACTGTGGTGGCCTGTAGCAGTTCAGTATAACCAGGTTGTATTTATTTATTTTTATGCCGATTAGCTCAACTTCTCCATTGGAGTGAGATATTAGGGTTTTTGTGGTGGGAGAGAGGTCATTCCTCACATATATAATTGCCCTCCCATGGCTTCTTTGCACTCTGTCTACCCTGCATGTGGAGTAGTTGTTGATGCTTATTTCGGCCTCTTTCACGTCGGTCTTCAGGTGTGTTTCGGTTAGGGCAATAAACATGGGAGCCTAACCAATGGTGTGTTCTCTTATAAACGAGATTTTGGTCTTGTTCGACTTTGGGTAGAGGCCCTGTATATTGCCCATGATGAACTTTTCTAACAGCTGACCCCGACCCTGGGTATTTGCTGGGGCGGTTGTTGTAGATGGAGGGGTATCAGCTGTGGTGGCTGGTGCTGCCTGGTGGGCACCTGTTGTGGGCCTTGGTGCTGCTGCATTGTGGTTCCCGGTGGCTGTTGGATGGGTACCTGGTGCTGTGGAGTGTGCACTACTGGTGGCTGCTGCAGTTGCGGGTATATAATTTTTTAGACAAATACAACTGAACTGCACCTTTATATCATTGTTTCTTTGTCCACAATACACTAATTAGTTAAGTAAATAGCTGTGTGTGTGTGTGTAAAAAAAAATTACACTTCATGAACTATGGTCTTTGTGGTTATACCACCCACCACTGATGAAAGGTAGCAAATAATGATCATATAATACATAATGAATGATGAAAAAATAAATATTGTTCATACATAATGTCAAAAATAAGATTACACATATGATACAAACTACAAATTAAGCGATAAGGTCACGAGAAGATGAGGAGACCGTACACCTGCAGACGACGTACTTGATGTAGATTGGCGTCGTCCCAACAGATGGCGCTGCTGGTCTATATCTGCCTCACATTTTCTTTATCGCTTTTAGATAGAAGCTTTCCCATCTTTCTTTTATAGTCTTTGGTTTGCACCCCCGTTTTCATTCAAAGTGACACTCAATTCATACAAGCAACGGAAATAGAAAAGAATGTGGAGGCGGCAATGGCTTGCAAGAAGAGAGGAAGGCAGTGAAGTAAAGCAGCTGTTGCAAGAAATTCGTCTAGAAGACGAAGGCATGTCCCGTATCTTCTCAATTAATGTGACCTCGGAAGCCTTGGTCTAGGTAACAACATTCATAGGTGAGCGAATGTATAGGGACAGTTGGGTGTAAGGCGGGGTTCCCACTATTCCGTCTTGACGGCATCCGTCGATGTTTATGACGTCAAAATGACGTCAGCGAAACAGCGGCCGGCCGTCAGGGATGAGATACACTCCGTCCCTCCGTCGTGCACCTTATGTTGACAAACAAGGCCGGCCTGAACCACAACGACTTCTTGATTGTTGTCGCTCTGCTTGCTGCTGGAGAAAAAGAGAGGCCAGCTAGGAGGAGGCGAAAGTTCTGGACACGCCAGCTGTGTGTGGAGAGGCCACTTCGCGGAGAACATAGAGTTATTATGGAGGCAGAGAAGTTGTTCGATGAACAAGCGCTCCACGCAGCTTACCGGATGACCCTAGCCACCTTAATTAAAGGAGAATGCTGCAGAAATCGCGTACGGCCTTGTATTGCATGGCAGTACTTCAGGCTGCCCCAGACTGCATCCCCACCTTGGAGCAAACCGAGGGTGTTCCTTCAGGATGGCAGGGAGGACATCATGATCCAGGAGCCAACAAATTGTTTGGGGCAGGGTCAAGGCAGTCCCGTGGTTTAAATTTAGCAATGAGAGGGCATTCCATGACATAGTGTTGCAGTGTGTGGCCCCTCGGCCTGGCACATAGCGTGCAGTAGTTACTAACCTGTAACCTCCTAGTAGTACCTATAGCCTAGCCTAAGCTGCATTGCTACCACATCCTGAGCTGCCCTGTGTTGCCCATAGGGGTAAACAGTGCTGGGAGCAAAATACTGTTACGTTATGTATTGTTATGCCGGACGTATTACTTGGGTTCCGTGTCGCCGTCACAAGACTCCGTGGGAGGGAGATATGTAAACACCTTGCACAACTTCTGTAGTTTAATATTCTTCCTTAGTAGTACACTTCACTCTTGACTCTTCACTGGCCACTAGCTTACTATGACTCGGACTGGGCTCTCTCGCCCTCTTCTCCTATATATATCCAGAACAGTACAGTCTAGAATGTTACAGTATATTTTAGATCATACAAGAATATGTAGCAAAAATATATGCGAGTTGGCAACACTTCCCGCCTGGCGTGGTCATGCTATGTCTGGCGCGGACGGCCTGCCTTGCTCTGCCCTGCTCGCTCCTCCCGGAGCCTTCTAGAGGACCATGGACGCCGGGGGAAGCTTCCAGCACAACACTATATTCAATTACTATGATTCAATAGATGATTTGTTATGAATATTGTTTGCAAGGAGTGCATGGTTACTTGAAAATGTTACAAGTATATGGCCATAATACTTAATAAACACTTGATGATAAACATTTGTATACTGGCTTCAAATGAAGTTTATTATGCATAGGCAGTCCTTAGGTTTATCAACTAATAATACCAGAATCCTATATGAATTGTAGTAACATACCTGATATAGTCTGGATGGCTGCTAATAGTTGTCTGGGCAGTGTGAAGTAGTGAACTCAACTGGAGTGGGTAGGCGCAATTCGGGAGCGGCTGAGTGGGTGCGGCGATGTGCGGTGGCGCCACACTTCAAGTTCTCAACTAAAGATATTTATCGCCAAACGAAATAGATGTACATAATGCAAATGTATCTAAATTATTATTATATTGAAATGTATTTATATGTTATTTTGTATCTAAGTACTTCCATTTCATATTTTCATAGTATGTAAAATATTCTACATCACTGGACGGGCCACCACCGCCGCCATCACCAACCGAAAAGTTGACTTGAATTCATCTCTTGACGGCCGAGGGATTTCCGCGCGCGGACCCGAGGCGGGCCCCGGTTCCCACTGTCTACGCCGTCGATGACGTCACTAACGGTCGACGGGACCGTGAAAACGGAATAGTAGGAACCCCGCCTAACATCCTCTTCTTCTCATTTCTTGTTATTGCTGCTAATGATGATTATGAATACCGTCGTCCTTCGGTGAAATCTACCGTAGCTACGGAAGACTGTAGACACGTCAGAAAACCACGGAAATGAGAACCACGCCAGCGGAAATCGTGGTTTGACTGAAAGTCCACGGAAATTTTGCCCAGTGCGATAGCCCCTTTACCAGCCCCAAAATTTCTTCTAATGAAAGAGCGAGGTCAGCCCCTGAGGACAGATGATTCTCTTTCTCTCTCTCTCTTGCATTTTCCCGCTTTGTTACACACACACACACACACACACACACACACACACACACACACAAACACCACACACACACACACACACACACACACACACACACACAAACAAACAAGATGGCGGACTGACACAGCTGATCTCCAGACGTGCTCCAAATTCACATCACAGCTGCGTGGGATTAAATCCTGGACGTGAATTACTAAGGTGGGAGCCGTGCTAGGGTACAATCGTGCTGTCCCGAAGATACAAAGGCTGTTGACAGTGTACAACATCGAGAAATGAGCGAGGAGGAGGTGGGGGCGGCGGCTTTGCCGACCGCGCCGTCATTGTTTACACAGCAGAGCGCAGGGGTCAGGACAAGGCATGCGGCAAAAAGGCAAGAGTTTGAGTTTGAGGGCTTCACGAATGACATGGAGAGATCCAGAGACAGAGACGGTATGTTGAGAAGGAGGCTCATAGACTTGGAAAGGGAGATGAAGATACGAGAGATAGAATGGGGACGCTGGAGAGAGGTGGACGTTCTGAAGACAGAGAAGGATGTTTGGAAGAATGCGTATAATGACCTGCACAAGCAGGTAACATTGAACGAGAAAAAGGCAGAAGACGCGGAGGTTAAAGTCAAGGAATTAAAGGAAACGCATAAAGTCTGGAAGGAGGAACAAGAAAAGGAGAATGTTAGCTTTAAGAAAATTGTGGAGGAACAAGTCAAGGCTAAGGATGAAGCTATAACTGAAAAGGTGATCAAGGTGATAAAAGAAAAAACAGAAATAGTGAGGGACTCCGCTGAAAAAAAGAAGTCTGTAGTAGTGGTGGGCATTAATGAAGAGCACATGCCGATCAGACATACAAGGGAAAAGAAAGAAAGGAAGGCAGTGGAGCAAGTAATTGAAGCAATTCAGGAAGAAGGTCATGAGCTGGTAGGGGAGATCGAAGGAGTATTCAGGCTTGGAAAGTATGAAGAAGGAGCCCAACGACCAGTTAAAATTAGATTTAGGTCTCAAGTGGCTTCAGAAGAAGTGGTGGGAAAGTCATGGAAGTTAGCAAGAACAGAGACCTATAAAAAAGTCTGGGTAAGAAAGGACAGAAGTGTGGAGGAAAGGAACACGATAAGAGAAGTGAAGAATCAAGCCAATGAAAAGAATGAAGTAAGATCAGAAGTGGAAATTTTTTTTTTTCTGGAGAGTAATAGACATGGACCTAAGGAAGTGGTACAGAAGGGAAGAGGTGACAGCTTGAAGGTGGCATACACTAATGTGAACGGGTTAATATCGTCAATGTTAGAAATAGATTACCTGAGTAAGGAAAAACCAGATTTTATGGGGATTACGGAAACCAAATTGACTGGTAGTATAGATGCATTTAATATAGGGGATGGTAAATATAATGTATGGATGAGAAATAGAGAAAATAAACAAGGAGGCGTGATGCTATTGTTGAAAAAAGAATGGACAGTGGAGGGCGTCACCTACGGCGAAGGGGAAGCGGAGGTCTTGAGTGTGGGAATAAGACTGCAAAGGGGAGGATGCAGAAATATCGTAGTGGTGTATGTCCCTCCAAAAAACAATTCATGGACAGAAGAATTGTACAAGAATAAGCTGGAAGACAAATTGGATTGCCTAAGGAGATTACTGGAGGAGAAGGATAAGATTCTGGTAATGGGGGATTTTAATTGTAAGGAAGTGTCATAGGAAAACTGATCAACGGAAGGAAGTGAAGCTTCATGGGGGAACAAGGTTTTGGAATTGGTCATAGATAACGTCCTCACACAGTGGAGGGAGGAAAATACAAGATTCAGAGTAGAAGACGAGCCATCTAGATTGGACTTGATAATCACCAGGGACCCAGATAGCAGAGGAGATGAACTATAAGAATCCTATAGGGAAGAGCGATCACGTACTTGTCGAGTACATATTACGAGAAGGAGGTGAAATAATCAGGAATGAGGACTACAGGAAAGAATGGTTTAACTTTAATAAGGCAAATTTTGAACAACTTGGGAAACATTTTGAGGAAGCACAATGGGATACTTTTTTTGAGGCTGAAAATGTGGAGGAAAAATGGGCTATCTTTCTATGGATTTACAATGAAGGAGTGGAAAAGTGGGTACCAAGGATGAAAGGAGGCCATAAATCAAGAGAAGGGTGGTATAATAGAAAGTGTGTAGACGCCAAGCAGGAAAAGGAGAAGGCATGGAACAAATGGAGAAAAAATAGGAGGATGGATCTATGGAATGAGTACAAAAGGAAGAGGAATGCTTATGCCAAAGTAAGAAGAGAAGAAAAAAGGAATTTTGAGAAAAATATTGTAGATAAGTGCAAAGACCAGCCAAAACTGTTTTATAAGTTCATAAATGGAAAGTTGAAAAATAGAGATGAGATTCAAAAAGTTAAAGTTAATGGTGAAACTTTTGATAGTATAAGTGAAATAGTAGAAGTGATGAATAATTGTTTCCAAACAGTGTTCACAAGGGAGAGTGAGTTTGAAGGTGTAGAGATGCAGTGCCGGGGAAGAGAGTGGGTTGGGAGAGAATACAAACATCAACAGATGAAGTTAGAAAATTACTGGAAGAATTGAATAAGAGGAAATCAGCAGGACCGGATGGTAGTATATCAAATTGGGTGCTAAAAGAGTGTAACCAGCAAACAGCTGAAAAGTTGAGCAACTTGATTAATGTCTCACTAGCACAAGGGAAGGTACCGAGAGACTGGAAGAGGGCTAACATCGTCCCAGTACATAAAGGAGGAAGTAAGGAAGACCCGTTGAACTCTAGGCCAGTATCATTAACAAGTGTAGTAGCAAAGATGTGTGAGAAAATTATAAAAAAAAAAACAGATGGGTGGAGTATTTAGAAGAAAACAGTATATTAACAAATAGCCAATTCGGATTCAGAGGAGGACGGTCTTGTGTAACTAATCTGATCAGCTTCTATTCAAGAGTAATTGACATAATACAGGAAAGAGACGGTTGGGCAGATTGTGTGTATCTGGACTTAGAGAAGGCGTTTGATAAAGTACCACACAAGCGATTAATATGGAAACTTAATCATGTTGGAGGTCTGGGTGGTTCAATATTGGATTGGATTATGGACTTTTTGACGAAGAGAGAAATGAGAACAGTAATCAGGAATAATTAATCAAGCTGGTTGAAAGTGACGAGTGGAGTCCCCCAAGGATCAGTGCTGGCTCCGATTATGTTTGTAATTTATATTAATGACATGACAGAAGGGGTGACAAGCTATATGAATATGTTTGCTGATGATGCTAAAATAATGAGGGTGACTGATGAAGATGACTGTGTAGCCCTGAGTCAAGATCTCGATAGAATAAGGTCACGCAAATGGGAAATGACATTCAATACAGAGAAGTGTAGCGTGGTGGAGTTTGGTAAGAGCAGTAGACGAATATCGGGGAACTACTCTCTGAGTAATGAAAGAATCATGAAAAAAACTGAAGAAAAAGATCTGGGAGTGATCATAACAGACAAGTTATCCTTTGGAAAACATATAGACCGGATAACTGGGGAAACATACAATCTTCTTAGAAACATAAGAGCAGCATTTACATATTTAGATGAAGAAATGGTGAAGAAACTAATAACATCGATGATACGTCCAAGACTGGAATATGCAGCATTAGTGCGGTCACCTAAATTGAAGAAAGAAATTAGAAAGTTGGGAAGAATACAAAGAGCAGCGACTAAATTACCGGAAACTCTGAGAGAACATACTTATGAAGAAAGACTGGAGAAATTGGGACTAACAACACTGGAGAGCAGAAGAGAGAGAGGACCTTATAGCATTGTACAGGATACAAGAGGGATTGGAGAAATTGGACGGGGAAGACTTAGTGGAACGTGATAGGAGTGTGACAAAAGGGAACAGTAAGAAATTGAAGAAGAGCGACTGTAGGAGAGACATCAAGAAATACAGTTTTCCATACAGAAGCATAACTACATGGACCGGACTTGACGAGGAGACTGTGCACAAATGATTCATGAATTTAAAGCCAAACTGGATAATAAGCGTTATGGAGAAGGGACAGCACAAGCCTAGTACGGCTCTTTTCCTGTATTTCACAACTAGGTATATACAAATAGGTATATACACACACACACACACACACACACACACAGACACATCCAAGACTAGAATATGCAGCATTAGTGTGGTCACCTAGACTGAAAAAGAAATTAGAAAGTTGGAAAAGAATACAGCGAGCAGTGACTAACTACCGGACACTGAGAGAACATCCTTATGAAGAAAGACTGGAGAAATTGGGACTAAAAACATTGGAAAGAAGAAGAGAGAGAGGGAACCTAATAGCATTATACAGGATACAAGAGGGACTGGAGAAATTGGACAGGGAAGACTTATTGGTATGTGATAGGAGTAGGAGAAACGTGAAGAAATACAGTTTTCCATACCAAAGTACAACAACATGGAATGGACTTGACGAAGAGACTGTGTGATAAAACGATTCATGAATTTAAAGCCAACCTGGATAATAAGTGTTATGGAGACGGGACAGCAGGAGCCTAGTACAAGTAACTCTCGATTTACGCGAGTATTGTGTCCTTGATGGGGTCGCGTAAATCAAAAACAATGTAAATCAAACAAGAGGTAGGTTTCTATTGAAAAATAAATATTCACTTCATTCAGTGGAGAGAGAGAGAATATCCATATCACCGAGATATCCACTCAGGCACTCAGCCTCACTCATGTGAGGAAGAAATGAGGGACACCATGAGCGACTGGCTAGTATTGGTACCGGTACCGAGCAGTCTGGTACCGATACCGAGCCGTCTGGTCCGGTACCGAGCAGTCTGGTACTGGTACCGTACCGTATAGTCGGTACCGTTAGTATAGGAACTGGTACCGGTACCTGCCCACCCCTATTGTTGAGTAGCGTGGCAGCGTGGGTACTGTATTGTTGTTCAAGTGGCGCACGGGAAAAACTGAGCTCAGCTGTGACCCCGGCGCTGTGTGAGTCCAGTTGCGTGAGACATCTGGTGGCCACTCCATAAACTATCACGTATTAGTGAAAAAGCGTGTAAATTTAACATTTATTTGGATTTTGGACCCCACGTTATTTAAAAAACGCGTAAACCAAACTCACGTAAATCGAGTTACCTGTACGGCTCTTTTCCTGTATTTCACAACTAGGTAAATACCGGTACACACACAAACGCTATGCTTGAAGATACAATATGGGCACTGACAGATGAAATAAAAAAAATAATAAATAGGTAATATTAAAAAGGAGACTTCAATTGCTAAGAAGTGAAATGGAAAGATTATGCAACGGAGGGCGGCGAAAATACTAGGGGAAGTAAACTATTGAAGCTGGAAACAGATAACCTGATGACGCAGTGGGTGCAAGGAGATACAAGGTTGAGAGGGGATGACGAACCATCAAGACTTGACCTAATTTTCACAAAAAAATGTGGATTTGAATGGAGTCAATCATGAGTGCCCCTTAGGAAAGAGCTACCATGAACTATTAGATATGAAAACTTTGGAAGGATGTGAATATCAGGAAGAGGCTTATAAGGAAAATAGGAGAAACTATGCTAAGGCTGATTACGTTGGACTCAAGACTTTCTTCGGTGGGGTAGACTAATACTAATATTCAAGAGAAATATGACTATTTTATGAATATTTACAACAGAGGAAAACTGATATATGTTCCATACTACACAGTAGAAACTAAAGGAGAGAAAACATGGTTTGGATGGAGGTGTGAAACAGCAAGAAGAAATAGAAATAAGGCATGGAGGAATTTAAAGAAAAAAACAAATAAGAACAATAGGGACAAATATATATAAAAAAGAAATGAATATGTGAAAATGGAGAGAAGAGGAAGCTAAATCTGAAAAAAAGAATAGTTTTTAGTTGTAAGAAAGAACCAAAAATGTTTTATAAATTCGTAAACAGTAAGTTAAAAAGAAATGAAGAAGTGGAAAGGCTAAAGGAAAAAAAATGTATTCTATGAAAAGGACAAAGAAATTGCAGAAATATTAAATAAAAACTTTCATAAAATGTTTGCGGAAGAAACCGACGTTGACCGGGGTCTCGGAAACTGTAATGAAGGGAAACTAAATCTTGTAAAGGTTAAGAAAAGAGAACTGATACAGCTGATGAAAACCTTAGATGGAAGGACAGGTATGGGACTGGATGAAATCTCAGGACAAGTGCTAAAAGTGTAGAAATGAATTATTGGAGTCACTTTATGACATAATGACATGCTTAATAAATACAGGAAAAGTGTCCTTAAAATGGAAGAGAGCGAACATTGTACCAATTTATAAAAGTGGAGATAAAATTGAACTACTAAATTATAGACCAGTCTCTTTGACAAGTGTAATGTGCAAGATTTGTGAAAGTATAATAAAAAAAAAAAATGGGTCAAACATTTAGAAAAGGTAAACATGATAAATAAGGGACAGTTTGGATTTAGAAAAGGGAAATCATGTGTCACCAACTTACTATGTTTCTACTCAAGAGCAATAGAAGAGGTGCAAGAGAAAAGGATGGGCTGATTGTGTATATCTTGATTTGAAAATAGCTTTGACAAGATTCCGCACAGAAGATTAATCTGGAAACTACAGCAGTGGGGAGGAATGGGTGGAAAGATCATCGAGTGGATGAAGGATTACTTAACAGGAAGAGAAATGAAGACTGATTAGGGAGAAGAAATCAAATTGGAGGAGAGTAGAAAGTGGAGTTCCTCAAGGCTCAGTTCTGGCACCAATAATCATAAATATATAAGCGTAGGCGGTGGCTGAGTGGCTAGCCTGACCGTCCCGTGTTCAGGATGACACAGGTTCGCGCCCTGCCCGTTACCACAAGCCGGGATTTTTCAGCTGCAGCCGAGTGGCCTAAGACTACCCACATGCTGTCCAGAAGACCACCAAAATTCTAGGATTCTAGGACTAAAGATGAGCTCCGGGGGGCAGCATGAGCCATTGCAAGATGGCGCCACTATAAACACTTGCCTGCGCCACAACGGACTGGGGCAGACGATCAGGCCCCATCAAGAAAGCCTACCGGCCCCATAGGCGGAAAAAAAAAAAAAAAAAAAATAATAATAATAATAATAATAATAATAATAATAATAATAATAAAAATAATAATAATGTCATGATTTCATTATTCAGGGAGTGGCCTGCGGAAAATTACCGCGGGAGTCCCCGCCATTTTGATTGAGAGAGCGGGAAGAGTCACAGATCAGGCAGGAAAAACTAAGAGGCAGGAGCAGCGAGCTTTTCAAATCATATTCGTTATTACTGCCAACGCTGAGCTATGTGTGGGATGCATGATCCACTATGACCAATTGCATGTGTTAGGTTATTAATAAATAATAATTCCATAGCCATTTGGGCGTTTTAGCGTAAGTGTTGCACAGAAAACGAGATGTCAGTATGGCAAGAGCTGGCATCTTGACCGCGGAGCCCGGCCTGAGCATTGTCGGACCACCGAAATCTTTCAGTCATCTCCTGCCCAAACTTCGCCATGAAAGCACACGTCCCTCTCCAACCTCCGGGTTTTTCAGCCTTGTAGTATCCGCATGTCCAGAGTGACTGTGCACTAAGGTCAGGGAAGCCCGTGGGAGGAGTGAGGGCACAGCGTTGCAGTGAGGAACGAGAGAGGATTGAAGAAGGACTCCAAGGCTCCAGACACGAGGCAGAACAGGGTGTGGCTTCCCTCTTCTCCACCTACAGCTAAGTAACCATTTGCTAGGACAGCAACTAGGTTGCTGTGTGCTTTTTTTTTTTTTTTTTTTTTTTTTTACAGCAAAGGAGACAGTTCAAGGGCACACAAAAAACAAACATTAATAAAAAAAAAGCCCGCTACTCACTGCTCCTAAAAAGAATCCAAAGAGGTGGCCGAAAGATAGGTCAGTTTCGGGAGGAGAGGTGTCCTGATACCCTCCTCTTGAAAGAGTTTAAGTCGTAGGCAGGAGGAAATACAGATGAAGGAAGAGTGTTCCAGAGTTTACCAGCGTGAGGGATGAAAGAGTGAAGATGCTGGTTAACTCTTGCATAAGGGGTTTGGACAGTATAGGGATGAGCATGAGTAGAAAGTCGAGTGCAGCGGGGTCAAGAGAGGGGGAGGCATGCAGTTAGCAAGTTCAGAAGAGCAGTCAGCGTGGAAATATCGATAGAAGATAGAAAGAGAGGCAACATTGGCAAGTGAATTTAAGAGGTAGAAGACTATCAGTATGAGGAGGAGAGCTGATGAGACGAAGAGCCTTAGCCTCCACTCTGTCCAGAAGAGCTGTGTGAGTGGAGCCCCCCCACACATGAGATGCATACTCCATACGAGGGCGGACAAGGCCCCTGTATATGGACAGCAACTGTGCAGGGGAGAAGAACTGGCGGAGACGGTGTTAATTAATTATTCTTAATTTCCAG
>NW_026111197.1:0-25507 GCF_024679095.1 Eriocheir sinensis | reverse complement strand
TGGCATTAGGCAGTGCATAAACAATTCACGCTAAATCGGCAGACAAATAACACTTTGCAACAAGCGGCGAGTACGGAAGACGCCTTAAACAGTGTAACCCCAAGATCGAAATAAGTAAGGTCGACCGACACGCAGCCGGTCGATGACGTCACGAGAAGGGATCTCTCATTCTCTCACAGGCGCGGTTCCTCTCCCATCCTCTTTCACAATCAGCGGTAAATAGGTTATTTTCAAAGGAGGAAGTCTCTCTCTCTCTCTCTCTCACACACACACACACACCCACACACACAGATATAAATATATATATATATATATATATATATATATATATATATATATATATATATATATATATATATATATATATATACTGCCAAAGGCAATTTTGATTATATAAGAAAATAAAGTTGACACAAAGTGATAAACATCGTCCAACCAATAACACCAATATGATAACCGGTTCGCTTACTCGAACCGCATCTTACGTCTCTAGTGTCTTCCTCTCCCTGCCCAATACGTGTACGGGACAAGTTACCTGATGGTCACTCACACGTCCAACAGGCCAGCACCTGCCTGCTAACCCTGACCCCAAAGCACTGTCCTCATGCCGGATATATCAGGTGGAAAATACAGAATCCCTCTGGGTAGAAACAATAGGTAGGAAGGAGAAGCTTGTCATAGGAGTACAATACAGACCGCCCAACCTTAATAGGGATAGTAGCCAACCCCTTTTACAGGAAATTAGTATGGCGTCAAGATATAGGAATGTGTGGGTAATCGGGGATTCTAATTATAGGAACATAGACTGGGATACTTTATCAGGAGACCAGGAGGCGCAGGATTTGTTAGATGTGATACAGGATAGTTTCTTTAAGCAGTTAATTAGAACACTTGCCAGGGAAGAATATATCTTGGATCTATTGTTAACTAATAGAGAGGACATAATAAGCAACATGGAGGTTGGGGATTCATTAGGTAACAGTGACCACAAGGAAGTTAGATTTAATATTAAATGGGAGGACAGAGTCAGCAGTAACAACACATTAATCTCAGACTCCAGGAAGGCGGACTACGAGGGGTTGAGAAAGCAGCTGCAAAGGATTAATGGGAGGAGGATCAGAAGTAGGTCAGGACCCAGAGCAGGGAGGTCACTAGTCAGGTCAGTAGCTTGGAGGGTGAGTACAATAGTCTGGTCAGGGAGATTAAACTAGGTCAGCAACAGTTTATACCTCATAGGGAAGCCAGGTCAACAGGTAATTACCCGCGAGGGATGACAGACAGGCTGAAAAATGAAATAGGAAGGGAAGGAGGATTGTATGTTAGAATCAAGAAGGAGGAAACTCACCTAAGGGACAGATACAACGATTTAGCTAGAACAGTAAAGAAAAGTACGCGGATAGAGAAACGTAATTATGAGATTAAAATTGCCTGGGAAGCAAAGACGAATTCGGTTTGAGGCCCGCTTTTATTCATTATCTGCATCAATGACATAGACAATGAGATAACCAGTGACATAGGTAAATTTACGATGACACCAAAATAGGACGCACTATTAGGATAGGGGAGGAGAGTGGGCAGCGAATGAGAGTACAGTAGACTCTACACGATCAATATTATTGGCACAATATATTGACTCATTTTTTTTGTGCAATATTTGTTTCCCCCAACACAGCCCTATATTATTGCGCAATATCGGCAGCCGTGTGAAGGATTTCAGAGAGACAGCATGACGGACATTGATGTTGCTTTAATCGGAATTGCGCAATATTACCCTCACACTACTCAGTATATTCGTATTGTGCGATAAAATATCAAACTCTTTTTGATGTCTTCAATATATTGTAATTCTTCAATACCGCCCCTTCACTGCCAATAATATTGTACAATACTGAATATTGCGCAATAATATTGATCGTGTAGGGTCAGCAAGGGCAACGAATGTGTGTGTGTGTGTGTGTGTGTGTGTGTGTGTGTGTGTGTTGCATAATTCAAAAGCGACAGACTTGTGCTGCAAAGCTTGAAATAAATCTTTCAGCATTATCTTCCTTTCAAGTTTCCTCTACCTTCTCTGCCCCTTCCCCTTCGTCATTCTGATCCCGCTCCTCCTCCTGCTCCTGCTCCTGCTCCTCCTCAAGGTCAACAAGGTCAATAAGTGACTCAGCGCAGGTATCAATTCAATATTGAGACTAAAATCAGCATCTGGAAGCTCTCCCTCCCCCCCTCCTTTCACATGCCCACGCTAGACGCTGCCCGGATGGTATATAAAGGCCAGCCGCTTTCTGGCTGGCACTCAAGTCTTCCGGTGACCCCTTGTAACACGCACAGCAACTATGTAAGTAGAGAGGCGGTGCTGCGCCTGATGCTGCTGTTGTGTTGCTGTAGTCATTCACGGTCTCCTTTCATTCTCTATTATTATTCATGTATATAGTTAAGAAAACAATACCAATAATTTATCTTCTGTAGTTGATATCGATTTAGTTTCCATGATTTCTTTTTGTCTTAACTTGGATCCTCCGATAACTTTTATCAACAAATTGATGTGACAAGCTGAGGTGTGAAAAGTGACCTGTTGGCTGTCTGCATGAGATAAACCAAAGCCGATTAACTTTTCATCTTGGTGGAGAGCAAAAGGGTAGACTCGAAATGTGTAACACTGAGTAGGGAATCGAACCCGGACCTTCAGAATGAGAGCAGGGCAGCATACACTCTCGCACTCACTGGTGTATATTTCGATATTTTCCTGTTATTACCACGTAGGCTATTAATAAGGAGTTACGCCTTATCTTCCTACACATCTTCTGGTAAAAGCAGTTTCATCAATAACCACATACCTTAACCATTGATCCGGTGCGGTTCCTGCTCACGCCGGATTTAGTTTATTCTAAAGAATAATCCTTGACATTTTCTATGTTCTGGTCCAACACCCATGACAGAGATGTGCGACGCTTGCGTCTATAACAACGACACCTCTCCTTCCACAGGGCTCGTCTTCTGCTCCCGGTCATGACTGTGGCCCTGGCCATGGTGGCAGGCGCCATGGGCCAGCAGGTGGGCTGTCCTTCAGGATATTCCGAGGCTCAGATTCCGACCTTCAGCCTTATCAATGCAGAAAAACCTGTTATTGATAAATTACTTCAAGACCAAGCTTTTGTGGATTTGGTGTACAATTGCTTCCTTGGAAAAAATTGCGACCAATGCTCCCAGAAAGACGAGGCTAGACAGGCATTAGGTAAGTCTTGTATCTCCTCGTGCATCAACGCCACTTTTTACTTTACCTTTCACTTCATTGAACACACTCGATAATGTTACAGAACTTCAGTGTCTTAATTCAGACTGTACATGTGACTTGCTTCTGTTACAATCCACACTCAGTAGTATTATAATCAAGTGTTCTAGGGTAACCGTGCATCTAACTCCCAAACTTCCTCCTGTTACAATGCACTCAATAGTATCATATTCGAGAGTTTGTGACTGACTGTGCATTTGACTCATTATTCCGTCCTGTTACAGTGGTGTTGCCGTGGGTGTTCATTCATTGCACCCAGAACCCTGCCATCTGCAACCAGGAGCAGAGAGCCAGGGCATCATACATTGCCACAGAAATCAACAAAAGGTACTCCAAACAGTACCAGGAAATCCTCCAGCTCTTCAATACTCAATAAGCACCTCAACACACAACCCATCCTGCCACCCCTCATGTTTCCCGCTATATAACTTCCATCAGTGTTTGTGGACTGTCTACACACACGTCAACTACTCCTTGTTGAAGTCTGTTCATATTTGATATTTAATTTAATAAATCCATAATGTGAAGACTCCAGTTACTATTTATTTCTCAGTGATACAAACTTTTGTTTTCCTCCTTAGTCTGATGAAAGTTATCGTTTGGATTTACTGAAATAGCAATGTTTTGGACAAGGCTGGGTGACGGTGATGGGACCAGCAGGGAACAACTCGCTACACACACACACACACACACACACACACACACACACACATGCGCGCACACAGGCACCCGCACCTGCACTTACTACACCTGCACCAGCAGCCACACCCACACCCACACCCGCATCCACGCACACAGGCGCATCCAAAATCTAAACACGTGTTTAGATTTTGGGCGCATCCACCGACACGTAGCCCCCCTATTCCCCCTACAGGCACCCACAACCAAGGAATTGTCTAGCCCAGGGGTTCTCAACCTTTTGCAAGCTGGGCCCCCAAAGCTGGTTCAGTGCAGTTGGGGCCCCCCTCCTCCCTGCGATACCCCCTCCACCCCCCCCCCTCCCTCGAACTATGCCACCATAGATAGATAGATAGATAGATAGACAAATATCCCTTGGCTAGGCGACTCTTCCTTCTCCTCCTACAATGGGGGGGGGGGGGGGGGATTATTCCGGAGGGCATAACAGCTGCATCTCCTTTATACTAATAGCCTGTGAGTCCGTGGTTTTTTGTGATTTTTTCCCCTCCCGTCCTGTGCTCGCGCCCCCTCGGGAGAGTAACAGCGCCCCACCAGGGGGGCACGCCCCCCCCACCCTGGTTGAGAAGCACTAGTCTAGCCTACACCAGCACCCACACACATGATTTGCACCGTGCCGTCATCAACACAGATTCTGCCCTTCCCCGACTCGACTTGACACAATACACTTCGCCATTGTATTCTTTGTAAATTATATTTTGTTAGTAAAATGCAAACTTCTGCCGAAAAATTCCCAAGTAGTGAATGAACCGGCTGCCATAATTTGCAGGAGCAGCGCTTAGTGGGCTTTTTTTGTGCGTGTCCTTGAGCTGCCTCGTTTACCGTAAAATTATTTTTACTATTATTGTTATTATTTTATTATTACCAAAAAAAAAAAAAAAAAAAAAACGCGCGCGCGCGCAAAGACTACACACAAGTAAAAATGAGAGAGAGGGATTTTTTTTTTTTATTAGGCCATATTTATTTGCTTTTTTTGTATGTTTTGCTTATTTTGTTGTTGTAGTTGTTTATTTTTATAATCATCATTCACACAGTCATTTTTATTACCACCATTCACACAGTTATTTTTATAATCATCATTCACACAGTCATTTTTATAATCATCATTCACACAGTCATTTTTATAATCATCATTCACACAGTCATTCATTCAGCACATACACTCCTCTCATTACATCCGGGGTACCTAACCAAAGCTAGCTAAGCAGGGGTGGGCGGGGACACACAAGCACACACACACACACACACACACACACACACACACACACACACACACACACGGGGCTGTGTGGCCCAGCAATAGACCAACATGGCATATAAAAATGAGATAACACATATATCAATTTTATATGTATCACCTGCTGATTATCACGTGGACCACAACAGTAACAATACATTGGTTTACATATTTTATAGGTAAGAGTACCTTTGTACGATAAATATTTATTATTTTATATAATAAGGAAAATTATCAATCCAGATAAAAAAAAAAAAAACATATATTTCGGTCACATCTCGTCGATCAAGCAGGTCTCTCTTAAGAAAAGCATCAACAGGTCGGTCAACTCGGGATTCCCGTCACCAAGAACTGTGTCCAAGGTGATGGGAATGTCCCTGGCGCTGCAGTAGTTTTCCAGTGGACCGCGTTCACGGGTAAATCTACTGCAGCGCAAGATGAGGTGACCGATGGATAGTGTATTATCACACGTTTGACATAGTGGTGGAAAGGTTCTGTTAATGTAGGGGGTCAGGTGTGTGAGCCGGGTGCAGTTTAGGCGCAGACGGCTCAAGACTACTTCCTCGCGGCGAGAGGAGCGGTTGGCGGTGCTCCACTCTCCGAGACTAGGTTTTATTGTATTTAAGGCCAGCTGCAGGGCCCGAATTTACAATTAATCTTAAACCGCTAAGTTTGACTTTAGGGGGAGTTTAACTTTATTCTTCATCTTATCCCTCATAAGTTGATCTTAGCTGACGGGATATTTTAGGCGGGCCCAAACCCGTATTAAGGCGCCTAAGTCGAACTTCAGTCGCCAAGATGGCCGAACGTCAACAAGCCCGTCAGCGCCTAGAGAAGACTTTTCAAGAGCGAAGAGACATTCTGAAAACTTTGAGTGACGCAGAACTATTGAAACGTTACAGACTGGATCGTGCAGGAGTACTGTTCGTAACGGATTTGGTGAGAGGGGCCCTGCAAAGCCCTACTTCAAGGAGTTTTGCATTGACACCCGAAATTAAAGTAATTATTACACTGCGTTATTTAGCAACGGGGAAAATGCAGATGTGTAACAGTGATGATCTTGGTCCATCACAGTCGTCAGTAAGCAAAGCGATCACCGATACCCTCAAGGCACTTACACAACCAGCCATACTTGTCCAATTCATTCGATTTCCTCGCACCGTCCCTGAAATCCGAGAGAAACAACAAGAATTTGTGCAAGTTGCAAACTTCCCTGGCATTGTTGGTGTAATAGATTGCACGCATATCAGGATACTGGCCCCCAGGGAATATGAAGCAGACTATGTCAACAGGAAGAATTTCCATAGCATAAACACACAATTAGTGTTTGATGCCAAATATAATATTCTTAATGTTGTAGCTAATTGGCTTGGGTCCTCTCATGATGCTCGTATTTGGCGTGAGAGTGGCCTCAAACGCATGTTTGAGGATCATCGTATACCACCGGATTCATGTCATCTATAAGGGGACAGTGGCTACCCTTGCAGACGGTATCTGTTGACTCCCTTCCCTCTACTATGTGTAGTGTGGCAGTCTTTTCCATGATTACTTCGTCAGAGGGTGGGTGATGCAGGAATGAGGAAGACGAACAGGAACGCGTGTCCGTGTTTACATTCAAGAGAAAAAAAAAAGAATATCACCTTGCGCGGATGATAAACGTAACCTTTATTTTATAAATACTACCTTATTATGCCCATATTTCTGAAGTATATCATCATATAACATTGATAAAGTAGTATTACTACATATTCAATCATTGAAGTGTTGCAATTCTGCAATTTAAAAAACACATCTTTTGCCAGGACAAATTTTCATACTGGATCAGCTGTTGAGTAAAGTTGAACTTATTTTTTTCATTTAAGCTCAGCTATAAGTTAAACTTGAGATTCAGTGGAACTTTTAAGTTAAAGATTAAGATTAATTGTAAATTCGGGCCAGGTCGGTCCACTGACTTTGCCACAGAAGATGTATTGATGTTTTCCCAAGAGAGAGACACGATTGAAGATCACGAGGGACTTCTCAGGTTCCCTCGAGTTCGACAGCCGATTTAGCCAAGGCTGCTCATTGCCGTGTATGTTGCAGTGACCAGGCACCCAGATCAGCGAGATGGACTTGGGACATGAGTGGAGTTTATTAATGATGCGACCCTGTATTTCATTTGTGTCAGTTCTCAAGGACTCAATGGCCTGAAGGGCTGACATTGAGTCTGAGAATATAATAAATGAATGATGGTGAGAGTTTATAGCAAAATCTATGGCTTTATCAATAGCGAAAAGTTCTGAAGAGAAGACAGATGTATGGATCGGCAGCCGATACCTGAAGGCACATTCACTCGACCACACACTTGCACCCACACATTCTTCCGTCTTGGAGCCGTCAGTGTACACGTGGTGGGGGTTTTGGTGAGTGGCGAGCAGGGCACGGAAGTGCTGGTGGACCCCCGCCTCCGGCGTCATGGGTTTAGGTCGAGGTAGTACATCACATTTTATGTGTATGTTTGGCGTTTCCCATGGCGCTATATTTAGCGTCACCAGTTTGTCGCAGTCACTCAAATCCACACCTAGCTCCTGGCATAGCGAGTGGGAGCGCAAGGCAAGTGGCCTGCGCGGTGCTCTGAGCCCGTACTCATAGTGCACCAGTGGGGCGCAGGCCACATTGCCAATGCTGGTTTTCCGGAGCGTTTTTATTCCGTACGAGAGCACCAAGTGGTCTCGACGGATACGGAGGGGAGGAACATTTGCCTCCACCTCAAGCCGGGGTGTGCGTGTACACCTTAGGGCTCCAAGGCACTTTCGTAAGTATTCATTCTGAAACACAGACGGGAGAGAGACGGGAGGGGAGGGCAGGGGAGGGGAAGGGAGGGGAGGGGAGGGGAGGGGAGGGGAGGGAAGGGGAGGGGAAGGGAGGGGAGTGGAGTGAAGAGAAGAGGGAAGGGGAGTGAAGGGGAGGGGAGAGATTTACATAGATTTACATAGAAATCAGACCACACAGACCCCATGGTCCAGACTTGGTGGTCTGTCCTTAAACCTAAGTGATTTTACATTAATCAGAAGACTCCAAAACGTTGCATTTCTACTCTAGTTGATATTAAGTTGAAGGAAGTGACGGTCGAGCTTATTTTTGAAGGAGTCAATCGTGTTACACTGGACCACTGACGGTGGAAGCTTATTCCATTCTCGCACTACAACGTTGGTGAAGAAAAATTTGGTGCAGTCTGAATTTACTTGTCTACATCTGAGTTTTACGCCATTGTTCCTCGTGCGCAAAGTGTCATCGATCATAAACAATGTTGATCTGTCTACATTCGTGAAACCATTAAGTATTTTAAAACATTCGATCAGTTTTCCTCGGAGGCGACGTTTCTCAAGAGAACATGTTAAGGGTAGAAAGCCTTTCTTCGTAGGATTTGTTGCGCAAGGAAGGGATCATTTTCGTTGCCCGACGCTGAACACCTTCTAATTTAGCAATATCCTTTGCATGGTGGGGAGACCAAAACTGTACCGCATATTCCAAGTGGGGTCTGACTAAACTGTTGTAGAGCGGGAGTATTACATCTTTATTCTTGAATACAAAGTTTCTTTTAATGAAGCCCAATATTCTGTTCGCTTTATTTGCTGCATCGATGCATTGCTGTGAGAATTTGAGGTTTGACGCGATTTTGACCCCCAAGTCTTTGACGCATTGAACGCTTTTGAGTTTAACGCCGCGCATTTCGTATTCGAACTTCTTATTCCTCGTTCCAACTTGAAGGACCTGGCACTTGTCTACGTTAAAGGGCATCTCCATCTATCCGACCAAGTTGAAATTTTGTGCAAATCCTCTTGGAGGCTTTGCCTGTCTTCGTCAGTGAGAACCGAGTTGCCAATCTTTGTGTCGTCTGCAAATTTACTAATGCGGTTATTGAGTCCAACATCCACGTCGTTGATGTAAATAATGAAGAGCACTGGGCAAGGACCGAGCCCTGAGGACGCCACTAGTGACAGGCGCCCACTCTGAGTTAAATCCGTCAATCACTACTCTTTGTTGTCTGTTGCTCAACCAATTCGCGATCCATTGGTTTACTTGACCGTCAATACCTATTTGCTTTAATTTGTAAAGTAATTTATGATGCGGGACTTTATCAAACGCTTGAAATCAAGATAGACTACGTCCAGTGATTTGGTTACGTCATAAACAGTGAAGAGGTCGTTATAAAAGGTTAATAGGTTTGATAGGCAGGATCTTTTGTTTCGGAAGCCATGTTGTGAGTCCCCAATCAATGAGTGGCTTTCAAGGTAATTCACAATTTTGTCTCTAATTATGCCCTCAAGTAGCTTACCTACAACCGAAGTTAGACTAATGGGCCTGTAATTACCTGGTACTTTTTTGTCTCCTTTCTTGAAAATCGGTGTCACGTTAGCCTTTTTCCAATCTGAAGGGACGATGCCTTGTCGCAAGGACATATTGAATACGGTTGTGAGGGAGGAGATTATTTCGCTCTTTGTTTCTTTCAGCAGAGTTGGATATACTTTGTCAGGTCCAGGACTTTTATTTGTTTTAAGTGAATGGAGAGCTTTAAGGACTTCATCGGTTGTTATTTCAAAATTAGGCAATGCATGCTCGAGATTTACAATAGTACTGGTGTTGGTGGTAGCGAGAGGAAGACTGTTAGTATTAAACACCGAGGAAAAGTAATTGTTTAAGAGGTTTGCAATGTGTTGGCTGTCAGTCACTAGTGCACCGTCGCTGTTTGTTAAAGGTCCAATACCACTTTTGATCGCCTTTCTGTTGTTTATGTAACTGAAGAAAGATTTCGGATTATTTTGACAGTTGGCTGCAATATTTTCTTCGTATCTACGCTTTGCCTGACCTACTAGTCTTTTTACTCGTCGCCTGGCATCATTATAAAGTCTAATGTTTTCGGGCGTGCTTTGTTCTTTCTTTAACCTGTAAAACAATTTTCTCTCATTGACTGATTGTTTAATTTCGCTATTAAACCACGGTTGGCTTTTATTAGTGTTAATTCGCTTCTCGCACAAGGGGACGAATGTGTTCTGCTGAGTGAGTAAGTGATTTTTAAGGCTTAGCCAGGCTTCCTCTACGTTGCCGAAATATGATAGTTGTATTTCTGTTAGTTTTTGTCGTATTTCTACGAAGTTAGCTCTTATGAAATTGGGCACCTTTACTTTATTTTCAGTCACTGATGATTGAGCTTTAATGTCGACGCGCACTAATTTATGATCGCAAGAACCGAGGTGTTCTCCTACCGTGACACTACTGACTAGGTTATCTTGGGTCGTTATAACAAGGTCGAGTATATTATTTTGTCGAGTTGGCTCAGAAACCATTTGGCTTAGATAATTTTCTTCTAGAAATTCGATCATTCTATGTGACTCGCCTTCTGTACCTGACAGTGTCGCCCAGTCGATATGGGGGAGGTTAAAGTCTCCTAATATCAGTGAGTCGCTGTTATTAAGTGACTGCCTTAAGACGCTGTACATTTCAAGGTCGTCATCGAGTGATTGCCCGGGAGGTCTGTAGGTGACAGATATATTTAAGTTGACTTTTGCAATGTTTACTCGCACGCACAAATGTTCAACGTTACTGTTTCCCGGTGTTTTGTCAGTGGGTTGCAAATAGCTTTTGACATAAAGGGCGACGCCACCGCCTCTACGGTTTACACGATCTTTGTTGAAGAGTCTGTAGCCATCTATGTTGTATTCGGAACTTAAATCAATATTTGTGGTGTCGATAAATGTTTCAGTTATAGCAATTATGTCAAAATTTTCTGTTAAAGCAAGACATCTCAGTTCATCAAATTTGTTTCTTAGGCTACGCGCATTGAAACTAAGGATTTTTAAGTTATCTAGAGGCTTGGTATTAGAGGTGGTGGTACTTGCGGGATCACGGTTACGGGTTTGTTGTGATGCACGGCGTCTATTTACACGGGCGGGGTGGAGGGACGTGGCCGTGACTCGTTTTTTGTTCGGATGACACGCACTGCTTCGTTGAGGAGCCTTCCGAGTCTGGCTGCCCCGATGGGAGAAAGGTGCATTCCGTCCCTGTGAAAGAGCTCATTTTGTCCATAGAAATTGTCCCATGCGTTTAGGAACTCCACGTCAAGCTCCCTACAAAGAGTCTGTAAGCGGTTGTTTAGGCTGAAGGCCTTACTGAAAACGTCGCTCTCCGCCCAAGTCCGTGGTAGAACTCCTGAAATCAAAATGTTAGGGGATTTAGTCTTATACTGCTGGATGAGCCTACGGTACTTCTCCAGGAGTTCCTCTGACCGGGTCGTGGTGACGTCGTTCGTACCTGTGTGAATAACAAACAGTGAATCATTAGTAGCCTGGGGGGAGATCTCCTCAAGAGCAGCAGTTATGTCGTCGATCCCAGCACCAGGATAGCAATAGTTCCGTCTTCGACGAGGAACTCTGCCGCAGAACTCAACGACCTGCTGGCGAATCATGGAGTCACCCACCAGGAAGGTGCTCTCCTGCTCGTCCTCCTCCTCCAGAATGGCAAACCTGTTGAAGCAATGAACAGGATAAATCGCTTCTCTGGCTGGTTTGGCTCCTCCATTCACGACGGTGAAGCCATCATGGTCGGTGCCACTAGCATCCTCCCGTTGCGTGGTGTTGTCCGCTGGTGTCGACGGTACCGCTGAGGGCAAGGGGACGGTTGGAGAAGGGTTTGGCACCACAGCAACGTTAGCCTGGATGAATTCCTGCAAGGAGGCAACAGTGCGAGAAAGCTCTATTATTTTATTCTGACCTGCTTCCATCTTCTCTTCTTGCTCCTGCAGTCTGGTCTCGAGATGCTGCCTGGTGAGAGAAAGCTCTATTATTTTATTCTGGCCTTCTTCCATCTTCTCTTCCTGCTCCTGCAGTCTTGTCTCGAGATGCTGCCTGGACAGACACAGTCGACAGACAGCAGAACGCCCTGTAAAAAAGTGAGCTGAGAAGCTACCGTTACAAGTACTGCACTTAGGCACCATCTTAGCTGAAATGAAAGAGATAACAACACAGCGTGAAGGGGATTAGGAAAGGGGGTGAGGTGTGTGAGAGGTAGTTTAGTAATGGAGGAAAAGTGAGAGAGAGGAGAAGTAGGAAGGGATGTGAGGTAGTAAAGAGGGGGAAAGAGAGGTGTGTGAGATCAAGGAGGGTTAGGAAATAGGTGAGGTGGGAGAGAGGAGGAGTAGGAAGGGATGTGAGGTGAGTAAAGAAGGGGAAAGGGAGGCGGTGAGTGAGGTGTGTGAGATCAAGGAGGGTTAGGAAATAGGTGAGGTGGGAGAGAGGAGGAGTAGGAAGAGATGTGAGGTGAGTAAAGAGGGGGAAAGAGAGGCGGTGAGTGAGGTGTGTGAGATCAAGGAGGGTTAGGAAATAGGTGAGGTGGGAGAGAGGAGGGGTAGGAATGGATGTGAGGTGAGTAAAGAGGGGGAAAGAGAGGCGGTGAGTGAGATCAAGGAGGGTTAGGAAATAGGTGAGATGAGTGAGAGGGAGTTTGGGAAAGGAGGTAAGTGGGAGAGAGGAGGAGTAGGAAGGGATGTGAGGTGAGTGAGGTGTGTGAGAACAAGAAAGGTTAAGAAAGAGGCGAGGTAAGGTGGGTGAAGGGATGGGTAAATAGGATGTGAGGTAAGGTGAGTGAGGGGGGAAGGGCTTAGAAATATGTGGAGGTGAGGGAGGAGTAGGGAGGGCTAATCCTCTAGGGGATGAGGAGGAGCAAAAGGGATGTGAGGTGAGCGAGGGTGGGGGGGAGCTTAGGTGAGGTGAGGGAAAGGGTGTAGGAAGTGTTAATCCTCTAGGGATTTAAAGAGGGTGTAATGAGGAGGAGCAGATTGAATCCTCAGGAATTCAAAGGGTGGGTTGTCGACACACCCAAATCACGCGTGACACTGGGAACACAAAGTCACACTGGGACACACGAAACACTCAGAAACCCAAGCACAAGCACGAGTAAACACCCTCAAGTCACTCGCAAAAACACCGGAAGTACAACAGCACACTCAAAACACTTTGAAACCCACGCAGAGCACTACAAACATCCAAATCACACGTAAAAGCACTGGAAACACAACACTCGAAACGCAGAACACTGAAAACAGCCAAATCACACGCAGAAACACCGGAAACAAAACAGCACACTCAAAACGCTCTGAAACCCACGCAGTACACGTAGAAGCAGCCAAATCACACGCAAAAACACCGGAAACACAACACTTGAATCACTCTGAAACCCACGCAGAACACCCGAAACAGCCAAATCACACGCAAAAACACCGGAAACAAAACACACTTTTATCAATCTGAAACCCACGCAGAACACCCGGAAACAGCCAAATCACACGCAAAAACACCGGAAACACAACACACTTGAATCACTCTGAAACCCACGCAGAACACCCGGAAACAGCCAAATCACACGCAAAAACACCGGAAACACAACACACTTGAATCACTCTGAAACCCACGCAGAACACCCGGGCAACAGCCAGATCACACGCAAGAACACCGGAAACACAACACACTTGAATCACTCTGAAACCCACGCAGAACACCCGGAAACAGCCAGATCACACGCAAAAACACCGGAAACACAACACACTTGAATCACTCTGAAACCCACGCAGAACACCCGGAAACAGCCAGATCACACTCAAAAACACCGGAAACACAACACACTTGAATCACTCTGAAACCCACGCAGAACACCCGGAAACAGCCAGATCACACGCAAAAACACCGGAAACACAACACACTTGAATCACTCTGAAACCCACGCAGAACACCCGGAAACAGCCAGATCACACGCAAAAACACCGGAAACACAACACACTTGAATCACTCTGAAACCCACGTAGAACACCCGGAGACAGCCAGATCACACGCAAAAACACCGGAAACACAAATCACAGAGGCAACCACAGGCAGAAACCACAAGCGAACACACACCAAACACGTGTCGGGAAATCACAGGCAACACACAAGGTCCACAAGCGAGAACACACAAACGCCCAAGAGCACGACGAAAACACAGGGCAAGCGATGTTGTGGGGCGCAGCGGGGTGAGGTCACGACCTTCTCTCAGCAGAGAGAGAGAGAGAGAGAGAGAGAGAGAGAGAGAGAGAGAGAGAGAGAGAGATTTGACTTGATTTCATATGGTTTATTGACAAATTACAGTCACCCCACCGGTGAGGATCCGGTGGGGCCTGATGGTCGGCCCAAGGCTTCTTCCAGGTGGGGCCTGATGGTCGGCCCAGCCCGTTCTGGCGCAGGCGAGTGTTTATAGTGGCGCCATCTTGCATTGGCTCATGCTGCTCCCCGGAACTCGTTCTTGATTCGCTAGGACGGCTTCCTCTCGAGTCCGGGTTGATGGGTGGTCTTCAGGACAGCATGTGGGTAGTTTTAAGCCACTCGGCGGTGACTGAAAAATCCGAGTGGTAGCGTGGGGATTCGAACCCGCGTCGTCCATCACGCGGTGAATGTAGGCCCAGTACGCTACCAGTTCGGCCACCGCCTACCCAAATACGAGGCAGCTGACAATGATACGAGTTACGATGTAGTTTATCTTGATTTTAGTAAGGCCTTCGATAAGGTACCTCACCAGGGACTATTGAATAAACTCAGGGCTCATGGAATAGGAGGGAAGGTTTATGATTGGATTAGAGCGTGGATTAGCGACAGGAAACAGAGGGTTACCATTAATGGTAAAAAAATCGAATGGGGTAATGTTACAAGTGGGGTTCCTCAGGGTTCGGTTTGAGGCCCGCTTTTATTCATTATCTGCATCAATGACACAGACAATGAGATAACCAGTGACATAGGTAAATTTACGATGACACCAAAATAGGACGCACTATTAGGATAGGGGAGGATGCCAGAGCACTGCAGGAGGATCTAAACAGTCAGCTTGGTCAGAAAAATGGCAGATGAATTTTAACATCACCAAGTTTAGCGTACTCAGTGTATAGGAACACGCAACCCATTACACGGGTATAGTTTAGACTACGACGATAGGCAAGGCAGTGTGTGAAAGGGATTTGGGAGTGTTAGTGAACTCTAACCTAAAACTAAGGAAGCAATGTATTAGTGCTGCCTTGTGTAGGCCAGTCGGCCTCTTGCAGTCTCCCTATGTTCTTATGTTCTTCGAATGTTCTTATGAGAGAGTGGGCAGCGAATGAGAGTACAGTAGACTCTACACGATCAATATTATTGGCACAATATATTGACTCATTTTTTTTGTGCAATATTTGTTTCCCCCAACACAGCCCTATATTATTGCGCAATATCGGCAGCCGTGTGAAGGATTTCAGAGAGACAGCATGACGGACATTGATGTTGCTTTAATCGGAATTGCGCAATATTACCCTCACACTACTCAGTATATTCGTATTGTGCGATAAAATATCAAACTCTTTTTGATGTCTTCAATATATTGTAATTCTTCAATACCGCCCCTTCACTGTCAATAATATTGTACAATACTGAATATTGCGCAATAATATTGATCGTGTAGGGTCAGCAAGGGCAACGAATGTGAGTGTGTGTGTGTGTGTGTGTGTGTGTGTGTGTGTGTGTGTGTGTGTGTGTGTGTGTGTGTGTGTGTGTGTGTGTGTGTGTTACATAATTCAAAAGTGACAGACTTGTGCTGCAAAGCTTGAAATAAATCTTTCAGCATTATCTTCCTTTCAAGTCTCCTCTACCTTCTCTGCCCCTTCCTCTTCGTCATTCTGATCCTGCTCCTCCTCCTGCTCCTGCTCCTGCTCCTCCTCAAGGTCACGTGATGGGCAATAAGTGACTCAGCGTAGTTATCAATTCAATATTAAGACTAAAATCAGCATCTGGAAGCTCTCCCTCCCCCCCTCCTTTCACATGCCCACGCTGGACGCTGCCCGGATGGTATATAAAGGCCCGCCGCTTTCTGGCTGGCACACAAGTCTTCCTGCTACCCCTTGTAACACTCACAGGAACTATGTAAGTAGAGAGGTGGTGCTGAGCCTGATGCTGCTGTCTTTTATTATTCATGTAGTTAAGAAAATAATACCAATAATATGTCTTCTGTAGTTAATCTCGATTAAGCCTCTATGATTTCTTTCGTCTTACTTTTATCCTCAGAATAACTTTTATCAACAAATTGATGTGACAAGCTGAGGTGTGAAAAGTGACCTGTTGGCTGTCTGCATGAGATAAACCAAAGCCGATTAACTTTTCATCTTGGTAGAGAGCAAAAGGGTAGACTCGAAATGTGCAACACTGAGTAGGGAATCGAACCCGGACCTTCAGAATGAGAGCAGGGCAGCATACACTCTCGCACTCACTGGTGTATATTTCGATATTTTCCTGTTATTACCACGTAGGCTATTAATAAGGAGTTACGCCTTATCTTCCTACACATCTTCTGGTAAAAGCAGTTTCATCAATAACCACATACCTTAACCATTGATCCGGTGCGGTTCCTGCTCACGCCGGATTTAGTTTATTCTAAAGAATAATCCTTGACATTTTCTATGTTCTGGTCCAACACCCATGACAGAGATGTGCGACGCTTGCGTCTATAACAACGACACCTCTCCTTCCACAGGGCTCGTCTTCTGCTCCCGGTTATGACTGTGGCCCTAGCCATGGTGGCAGGCGCCATGGGCCAGCAAGTGGGCTGTCCTTCAGGATATTCCGAGGCTCAGATCCCGACCTTCAGCCTTATCAAAGCAAGCAAGCCTGAGCTTGATGGATTCATTCAAGACCAAAGTTTTGGGGACTTGGTGTACAATTGCTTCCTTGGAAGGAATTGTGACCAATGCTCCCAGAATGACGCGGTTAGACAGACCTTAAGTAAGTCTTGTATCTCCTCGTGCATCGGCACCACTTTTTACTTTACCTTTCACTTCATTGAACACACTCGATAATGTTTCAGAACCTAAGGATTTTAGTTCAGATTGTACATGTGACTTGCTTCTGTTACAATGCACACTCAGTTATATAATAATCGAGTATTCTAGGGTAACTGTGCAAATAACTCGTAACTTCCTCCTGTTGCAATCTATTCAATAATATCATAATTGAGTGTTGGTGACTGATTGTGCATCTGACTCATCATTCCGTCTTCCTATCACAGCGCTGCTGCCGTGGCTGTTCCGAGATTGCACCCAGAACCCTGCCGTCTGCAACAAGGAGCAGAGATCCAGAGCAGTATACATTGCCACAGAAATCAACAAGAGGTACTCCTCTCAGTACCAGGAAATCCTCGCCCTCTTCAACTCTTCTTAATAGGCACTCCACTACACAACTCGTCCCGCCACCCCTCATGTTTCCCGTTATATAACTCCCATCAGTGTTTGTGGACTGTCTACACACAAGTCAACTACTCCTTGTTGATGTCTGATTATATTTGATGTTTAATTTAATAAATCCATAATGTGAAGATTCCAGTTATTATATATTTCTCAGTGATACCCACTTTTGTTTTCGTCCTTAGTCTGATAGAAGTTATCGTTTACATTTCCCATTTCAGTAATGTTTTGGACAGGGCTGGGTGGGGGTGATGGGACCAGCGGGGAACAACTCGCTACACACACACACACACACACACACACACACACACACACACATGCGCGCACACAGGCACCCGCACCTACACTTACACCTGCACCAGCAACCACACCCGCATCCACGCACACAAGCGCACCCACCGACACGCAGCCCCCTATTCCCCCTACAGGCACCCACACCCACACCCAAGAATTGTCTAGCCCACACCAGCACCCACACACAGGACCTGCACCGTGCCGTCATCAACACGGATTTTGCCCATCCCCGACCCAACTTGACACAATACACATCGCCATTTTATTATTCGTAAATTATATTTTGTTTGTAAAATGTAAACCAGCCGAAAAATTGCCAGTTAGTGAATAAACCAGCTGCCATTATTTGCAGGACAGCGTTTGGCGGTTTTTTTTTTTCCCTTGAGATACCTCTTTTAATGTAAAATTATTATTATTACTACACACACACACACACACATACACACACACACACACACATGTCACGTCATGCCACTCCGTGGCGCAACTAGTAGAGTGCTGCGCTGCCAGGCTTCACGGCCTGACAGGGCGGCGGTTCGAGCCCGCTCAGGCCGGATTCTTTCCGTTGACTAGCAGTGGTTACTGTCCCCCCTTGAGCAAGGGGGATGGGGTGTGTGATGTGTGAGGTCCTGGCAGTACCCAGAGATCGACGATATAGAGCACTTGCTCATGTCGGGAGGGTACCTGCTGGCGGTTACGAGTCCAACACGTGATCTGGCCGTGGTGGTGAATTACACACACACACACACACACACACACAGAGAGAGAGAGAGAGAGAGAGAGAGAGTTACATAATTCTAAAGTGACAGACTTGTGCTGCAAAGCTTGAAATAAATCTTTCAGGATTATCTTCCTTTCAAAAGTCTCTTTTACCTTCTCTGCCCTTTCCTCCTTGTCATTCTGATCCCGCTCCTCCTCCTCAAGTCCACGTGATGGGCAATAAGTGACTCAGCGCAGGTACCAATTCAATATTAAGATTAAAATCAGTATCTGGAAGCTCTCCCTCCACCATTCCTCACACAAGCACACGCTGGACGCCGCCTGGAGTGTATATAAGGGCTCGCCTCTCACGTGATCACAGCCAGCGGCGGGTTCCCCCCTGCGACGGGCCGTCCATGGACAAAGGCCCGTTCCCCCTTTTTAGGGGGTAAATCCCTAACGAACGAACGAACGTGATCACAGATCGCATCAAGCGCTAATGCTGCACAACCAAAGCCAGTGGTCACCACGTGTCTCTGGTAGCAGCGAGACGTTCCTGTGGAGAGTCTGTCATTTTTTACAGCAAAAAAACTGTTTCTTCCATCGAAAAGTAAAATATTGGAAGCTGAGAATATCGTCAATTAGTCTGGTATTATTAGTCTTACTTTTGTTGCAAAATGCTGATGATTAGTTTAATATTTGATAATTCTTCTGTTCATGTTTTCGATGGTAATGAATTGCATCAACATGTTTACAAACGATTCATTCAAAATGGCCGCGGAGTTGTAGGATAAACCTTTAAGTTTGGGGTAAGATGAAGATGTAGTTCAACTTACCCCATCATGTGTGAATGATTATTTTTTAATCCTCAATGTAATCTATTTGATATCAGATGCCGCGAAAGTACATCAGAAAAACGGGCCGGGCCTGTCCCCTCGATGTGATGAAAAGGGCCCCCGCTGCATCCGACGATGGAAAAAAGAAGAAAGAAAGAAAGAAAGAAAAGAAAAGGGCCACAAAAATACTGAAGGATACGGCAGCCCGGGATGAAGGAGCAGCAGAGGGAGAGGAAAGATAGGCACAGGCCTTCATAATCGACCACTATGATGAAGCATCATTCGATAAAAAAGGTATGTTGGTGACACTACCAGCTCCGAAAAGCTTGTCTGGTAGTCTGCGAAAGTCGAACCAGTTTGTTCCCATGTGACTTGGCAAGATTCTGTCTCTCGTAGGCCTGTTGATGGACATAAGTGCATTTTGCTAAATTTTCAAAAGGATTTTTTATTCTTTTAAAAGGATGTATATGTACTATTGATGCAAAAAAAAGTGTAATATCCTCTGTTTTGCAGTAAAATCACTAAACATTTTGTAAAATTTTCAAAAGGATTTTATTTATTTATTTCATATTTACTTATAAAAGGATGTACATGTATTATTGGACATTTGTAATATCCGTTGTTTTGCTGTAGATATCCTCTTGTCCATTTGACTCACGGTGTGGTTCAACTTACCCCACGGTAGGGTTCACCCTACCCCCCTGAGTGGGGGTAGGGGGAACCATTCGATACTTTTTTTAAAGGCTTTACAAAGGTGAAAGCCTTATCAGGAGAATATCAATTTTGTTCACGGTTAAAGGTAAATGACAGCTGCTCAAATGAACACTGCCAGAGACAGGGTCACGTTAACAGGGAAAACCCCAGCTCTGAAAATCTAAAAAGTGGTTCATCTTACCCCACTTTCCCCTATTATTATTATTATTATTATTATTATTATTATTATTATTATTATTATTATTATTATTATTATTATTATTATTATTATTATTATTATTATTATTATTATTATTATTTATGGTAATTGTTATTATTATTATTATTATTATTATTATTATTATTATTATTATTTATGGTAATTATTATTATTATTATTATTATTATTATTATTATTATTATTATTATTATTATTATTATTATTATTATTTATGGTAATTGTTATTATTATTATTATTATTATTATTATTATTAGTTATGGTAATTGTTATTATCATTGTTATTATTGTTATTATTATTATTGTTATTGTTATTATTATTATTATTATTATTATTATTATTATTATTATTATTATTATTATTATTAATACTATTATTATTATTATTATTATTATTATTATTATTATTATTATTATTATTATTATTATTATTATTATTGTAGTGACCCTCTAAATTCTCCGTTTTCTCTTAAGCCTCTCCTCTTCCTGAACCTTTTCTTCAGTCTGCCTTCATATCCACACATACCATTCCTCACTTTCTGTATTTCATCTTACCCAAGTCACTACATCCAAACACATACACATATATCATAGCTAACATTATAACAAACTCACTAACGTACATATTAACATCATATCATTAACATTGTATATATTTCTGCAAATCAACCATTGTAAATATCCATCCATGATATTAAAGTCCTTTATATACTCGAAAATAAACTGCTTCGTCAATGGAGTCACCACTGGTTATTAGTTGTGTCTTTTAACCTACAAGGCGGCCTTAGCGGACCCAAACGGCGTTGTACCAGCTACAACGTATGCTGCCTCGAAAACACACAAACAGAAATGTTTGGTTTTCGCTGTAGCGGCCTAGGCTGCCGCTACAATTGGTGACCTCCGGACCAGAGTTACGAGGTACACCTCGGGTATTTGCTGCTGTCGCTGCTGGCCATGCTCCGTCCGTCCCGTCGCGGCCCACGCTACCGCCCACGGAGGATCCACCGGCCCGCAGCAGGTCGCGCTCCGCCTCCGGCCCTCCCAACGTGACCCGAGGCTCTCCTGCCGCCGGCCAGTTCCTGCCCTCGCCCGCGCCATCTCGCCTCGGCCCATCCCAAGTACTCAGCCAGCAGCCCAGGCCCCCACGTAGGTGTCGCCTTACTCGCACTTGTACCTCGCCACTCCTCCCTCAGCCCAGCCCAGCCAGCCATTCCGACGCCGCCCCTACGGCTCCCTCACCCCGCCGTACCTCGCCCCACCCAGCCCAGCCACCCGCTCCTACGGGTAACTCACCTCCGTGTCTCAGCCTCTACCTGCTCCGCGGACATCGAGTGCAGCGTCACCCCTACACCCAGCAGTGCTCAGTGACGTGCCATGTGTGCATGCATGTGCAGTGACGCCCCGACGACAACGCTAGTGTCGTTCCGCCCCTACCCACCATCACTCTGTTTCAAACAGCGAGCGAGTGCGTGATGGTGCAGTGACACCCATGGCATGTAACAAGCCATAAGTGAGTGAGTGTGTGTGTAGTGACGCCCCTCCCGGCAGTGCTCCCCGTCGGTAGTCAGTGCTTCTGACGAAGTTGACCGCTTAGTGCTGTGCTCCGTTACACCTCCGGGATGCCTGACGCGACTCTCGGCCTCCAGCCGCCGCGGCCCCTGGCTACACTGCCAGCGCCTCTACACGCGGTCATGGCCTCCACAACCGACACCAACCCTGCCCTAACGTGCCCCTCCACGATGTCTGACGACGACGCTGCGCAGGGCGTGGCCAGCCTCCATGCCCCCACCGTCACCAGTGACAGTCTGATCCACCAGCTCACGGCTCTTATCACTAAGCTACGAACAGAGGTTAACACGCTCAGGGGGGACATCAGGAGCCAACGCAGCCACTCCTCGTCACCACACAGCCACTCCTCGTCGCCCCACTGCCACTCCTCGTCAACACACCACCACTCCTCGTCACCACACCACAACTCCTCGTCACCCCGCCGCCACTCCACCTCCAGTAGTAACCCCTCACATAGCTCCGGCGTCTGCTACTACCACAGGAGGTTGCAAGGATGCCAGGCAGTGCACATCTCCCTGCGGCTTCCAGGGTTCGTCACAACAGCCCCGGCGTGGACTAACAGCTCACAGCGTCCGCCAACACACCTCGAAGCTGTTCCACATCTTCGACCCACTCTCCCGCACCAACTTCCTCATCGACACTGGAGCCGAAGTCAGCGTCCTCCCCGCCACACCAAGCCAGAGGTCCTTACCAACCATCGCTCGCCTCTACGCTGCTAACGGCACGGGGATCCCTGTTTTCAAGAAACAGACGCTCCAGCTCAACCTCAACCTTCGCAGGTCGTTCGAGTGGACCTTCTACGTGGCAACAGTTTCACAACCTATCTTGGGCGCTGATTTCCTGTCTCACTACAATCTCCTAATCGACCTCAAGAGTCGCAAGCTCCTGGATCCACTGACATCCATCTCCACCAGAACGAGAGCAGCAGCAGGCGAAAGCACCCACATCTCCACCATCAGCGCAGGCAACCGGTTCGCGTCTCTCCTCAAGTCCTTCCCGACACTGACACAGCCACACACAGCGAACAAGCCTGTGAAGCACCACGTCACGCACCACATCGAGACCACCGGACCACCGACATACGCCAAGGCTCGCCGCTTAGCTCCAGAACGCTATCAACAAGCCAAGGCCGAGTTCGAGTCGCTGATGCGCCAAGGTGTTATCCGCCCCAGCTCCAGCAACTGGTCGTCTGCCCTCCACGTCGTTCCCAAGAAGAACGGTGACATACGCCCATGCGGCGACTACAGAGCCCTCAACTCGCGCACCATCATGGATCGCTATCCGGTGCCGAATATTCAGGAGTTCTCCTCACAGCTTGCTGGTTCCACCATCTTCTCCAGGATCGACCTCATCAAAGCCTTCCACCAGATCCCAGTCAACGCAGCGGACATCCCGAAGACAGCCATCATTACACCTTTCGGCTTATACGAGTACGTACGAATGCCCTTTGGCCTCAAGAACTCTGCACAAACCTTCCAGAGGTTCATGGACGAAGTGCTGCGAGGACTGACTTTCTGCTTCGCCTACATCGACGACGTCCTCATCGCCAGTCCTGACGTTGACACACACCGCCGACACCTAGAGCAAGTTTTCGCCCGTCTCCAGGACTACGGCATCCAGATAAGCCTTGACAAGTCAGAGTTTGGTGTTACCTCCGTCGACTTCCTCGGCCACACCGTCTCTCCTTCAGGCATCACTCCCATCTCTTCCCGCTGCGACGCCATTCAACAGTTCCCGAAGCCGACAACTCAGCGCCAGCTCAAGCAGTTCCTCGGGATGATCAACTACTACAACCGCTTCATTCCACACTGCGCGCTCATCTTCCAGCCACTCTACTCCATGATCAAGCCCTGCAAGAGAGGCCAGTCCGTCACACTCGCCTGGACTCCCGAAACTGACGACGCCTTTCTCAAAGCCAAGGAGGCACTGAAGGCTGTTACCACACTCAGCTTCCCTACTCCAGACGCCACTACTTCAATCTCCACGGATGCCTCAGACACCGGCGTTGGTGGAGTCTTGCAGCAGCACGTAAACGGAGCCTGAGACCCATTGCATTCTTCTCACAGAAACTCAACAACGCCGAGAAGAAGTACAGCGCCTTCGACAGAGAACTTCTCGCCATCTACAAGGCTGTCAAGCGCTTCAGATACTTCGTCGAAGGCCGGGAATTTCACATTTACACCGACCACAAGCCTCTTGCCACAACCTTCATCAACAACAAGTCCACCTACTCTCCCAGGCAGCTGCGCCACATCGACTTCATCTCTCAGTTCACGACAGACATCCGGTACGTCAAAGGCGAAGACAACATCCCCGCCGACGCTCTCTCCCGTAACATCTCTGCAACATCCTCCTCCCTCATCGATTATGCCGCCATTGCTGCAGACCAAGTCGACGACGCCGAGCTGCAGCAATTGAGGGATAACCCCGCTTTGTCGATGAGGCGAGTCGAGTTCCCCGGGACCAACGTGCACCTGTACGCTGACGCATCTACCGCCACCATCCGGCCCTACCTGCCGAAGAACCACCGGTACCCACTCTTCCGCCAGCTGCACGACCTCTCTCACCCCGGGATCCGAGCGTCACAACGGATGATGTCCTCACGCTTCATATGGACGGGGATCAACAAGGACGTCAGAGACTGGACCCGCACCTGCGTCCAGTGCCAGGCTTCCAAGGTGACGCGCCACACCGTCTCGCCTCCAGCAGCGTTCACGCCCCGATCCTCCAGACTCGAACACGTCTACGTCGACCTCGTCGGCCCACTTCCACACTCCAACGGCTACAAGCACCTCACCTGCGTTGACAGGTTCACACGCTGGCCCGAAGCTGTCCCGGTCGAAGACATAACGACGGACACCATCGCCAGAGCCTTCGTCAACACCTGGGTGTCGCGCTTTGGTACGCCTCTCAGCCTCACATCCGACCGTGGAAGCCAGTTCGAGTCGAACCTGTGGGACAAGGTCATGTCCATACTGGGAGTTAAGCGGATCAGAACCGCCAGCTACCATCCTCAATCAAATGGCCTTGTCGAACGCTTCCACCGCCAACTCAAGGCCTCGCTGGCAGCGACAGTCAAGGACCGCAGCGACTGGACTACGACTCTGCCCCTAGCCCTCCTCGGCATACGGACGTCCCTCAAGGAAGACTTTGGCCACTCCTCTGCAGAGCTCCTGTACGGCACCACTCTCCGCCTCCCAGGAGAGGTTCTCTCGCCCACTCCTGGCCCTCCCTGCGACATACAGGACTACGCCAGGACCCTCAAGAACGCAATGCAGAGACTCCAGCCAGTGCCGCCACGTACATCACCATCCAAAACGTTCGTGAGCCAGGACCTCGACACCTGCACACACGTGTTCGTGCGAGTGGAAGCCACAAAGAAGCCTCTGCAGCAACCATACGATGGCCCCTTCACCGTCATCAAGAGGACGCGCAAGAACATAACAATTGACCGCCACGGCAAGTCCGACGTCATCGCCATCGACCGGGTCAAGCCAGCGTACCTTCTGCGTCCAGATCCTCCACCAACCAACACTGTGTCAGTGTCTCTTACTCCAGTGCCCAAAAACAATGTCCAGTGTCACAAGAAACATATAACGTTCCTCCTACCTCGTCACTAGGGGTGGAGTTATGTAGTGACCCTCTAAATCTCTCCGTTTTCTCTTAAGCCTCTCCTCTTCCTGAACCTTTTCTTCA
>NW_026111196.1:10000-25663 GCF_024679095.1 Eriocheir sinensis | reverse complement strand
GTAAGTTTTTACAATAGAATAAAATTTCAAGTTACCGCACCAATGCAACCACACTGATGATTTTACAGTATCATGCCACCTCTGGCAGACAGCTATATGAGCCTGTTTGCAGATGATGCAAAATTGCTAAGACATATTAGAGCAGTAAGGACTGTGAAATTCTCTAAGATGACCTGAACAAGATTTGGAAATGGAGTATTTAATGGGAGATGAAATCAATGAAGAAATGTCATGTAATGGAAATGGGAAAAGTGAAGGAGACCAAAATGGACATATAAAATGGGAAATGGAGAAATATTAACCCGGCAGCTTCAGCGGACCCCGTTTGGGGCTCGACTCAAAACCCCTAATTCCAGCTAATTGTAGGTGGTGGCGGCATAGTGCAGCCCACCATGCATGGTCATTGTGGTGGGTGAGAGATCTTGAGGTGGGCTTATTTGTCATAGGTTGTGTTGTAAGGTCATAGCAGACTGAATTAGCTACCCATACAGTAATCACTTGTTAAATTCTCTAAAGTAGACAACAAGCGAATCTCGGCTAGATGCCACGCGTCACGACTGCTTGTTTTGTAACAAACACTGCCCATAACAATGGAGGAAAAGTAAATATTTTTAACAGCTTTATGGTCACGAGAGGAGTACTCTGATATACGTTCTATGCTCTTTTCTTAGTCTCAAAATGCAGTGTAATGTTGCCGTTTCTCGGCCACCTCTCGGCTTTCCCATAGCCAAAGAACACGGGCTAAAGAGAGTTCAAGAAGAGAGATCTGGGAGTGACAATACAAGATAATCAACAGCCTGAAAGTCATGTAAATCTGATATTCAGTGATACGTATAATATGGTGAGAAATATAGGATTAGCATTCCACTACATGGATAAGGATATGAAGAAAAAGTTAGTAACCAATATGATTAGGCCAAAATTGGAATATGCAGAGGCAGTGTGGTCTCCCCATAAGAAACACAAAAAAACTAGAAAGAATACAAAGAATGGCAACAAATGTGGTTCCAGGGCTGGAGAGATTGACATATAAGGAAAGACTAAAGGAAATGGACCTACCAACACTAGACCAAAGAGGAAAGGGGAGACCTAACACTAATTTATAAATTATTGAGCAAAATGGAAGAAGTAGATAATGAGGAGTTACTACTAAAAGAAGGAATAAACACCAGGAACACAAGAGGACACAGTAAAAAATTTAGGAGAGGAAGATGCTTGAGAGACATAAGGAAAAATAGCTTACCGCAAAGAAATATAGAGGTTCGGAAAAGACTAAGTGAGGATGTAGTATTGGCAAAGAGTGTGCAAAGCTTTAAGGATAAGTTAGACAAATACAGATACGAAACAGGACCACACGACGCATAAGGCTGCAGTTAACTTACACGAGAAGGAAGGCGTTTCCATGTACGCTTGCGTTCGGGTTGCCGCGACGTTTTTAACTTTCAATGGGTGCAATGGGACCTTTCACACGACGCGTTGCACGCGCCTATAACGCCACGCAGACGCTGGAGCCAGCAAGGACGCGCGCGTTCCATAATGACGCTCGCATCCTTGCCGGGTATTCGTTTCAATGGGAGGTTGCACACGGGCGTTCGGTTATGCGCGCACGCAGGTCCTGCTGCCATATCAGTCATTACTTTTCAGCTGGGGTGAGAGGCCGGTCACCCATCCCCGTCCCGCTCATGTGGAACCAGAACTCTGGTGTTCAGCGTACTGCATTTGGGTGTGATGTAGCAGTTTTTATTGTTTATAGTAAGTAATGTGTATAGATACTACTGGAAAGAATTGATATAGTACATGCATGCATACATCGCGTAGCCTACTACAATTAATTAATGAACTAACATTTCAGACGACTAGAATGGCAGACTATCACAACATTGGAAGAACAACTTATTTCCGAAGTAGGAAGAGGCCTGTCCTGTGGGATCCTACGACCAGAAGAATATAAAAAACAGGAACAAGAAAGTAGAATGCATGGATAGAGGGTTTGCCGCTCGATTTATCTAAGGATTATGAAGAGAAATCTGGGAAGAAAAGAACAAATTGGTCAGTAATTTGCTTATTTTCGTTTATTGTACATTTATAACACATAAAATGCAATAGTAATAGAAAGTTTTTTCATTTATCATGCATATTATTACCAATTTCTTATATTGTCTTATTACTGTAAACATGGTAGTTTCCGTGCCTCACTAGTTGAAGTAGGTGCAGAATTTGTCCACCTTGTTTTCTTTTTTGCATACCTACCTCCCCTGCCATACCTGCACTGCATGATCTCATCTTCAAATCCATTGACTTCTAAAATATCTACAAAATTTACTTTTCTCTCTGCCCTGATTGAAATTATGTAAAGACACTGTACATGTCCTACAATATCAACAGCAAAGTCAACATTCACATTCAGGGGCCTGTGGAAGAATTCTCCATTTATTTGAAAGTATCTCCAAATGCACATTCGACTGATGTGCCTCCTTGCGACGAAACTGAGAGTCTATAATTAAACACTTTCTTGTCATTTGTCAAGTTGTGGCTGCTGTATGGGCGAAGCAAATTCTACAGATAATCCAAAAGCCTCATCCCCAACAAAAGCAGCATAAGAGCAGCACCTCATTTCCAGCCTGACAAAAAGTTGAGGCTGTGGATTTCATTACATTTTGCTGTATCTGCCTAAATAAATTTGATTCTTGAAAGATGGTTGAATCTGCATGTTTTTCCGCCAGCAGATCCTATGTCCAACATACCTAAAGCAATAATTAGCATCAGCCACTGCAGCCAAAATAACAATGGAAAAATAGGTTTTGTAATTGAAAACATTGAACCACTATGCTCAGGTCTAATAATCCGAACATGCTTCATCTACTGCACCAATGCAGTGAGGGAAATGAGCATGTTTCTCAAACCCTGCTGCAATTTTCAGCCACTCCTCTTCATCGAGTTGGGGAAAACACTCCACCTTCATCATGTCCCATATTGCACAACACTCTTCTTACAACTTGCAGGCTGTAGATATACCAATTCTGTACCTGTAGTGAGATCCGTCAGGCTGCAACCAGAGGCAAGATACCTTTGATATAAATCATTTTTAGACACATATCCTCTCTCTCTCTCTCTCTCTCTCTCTCTCTCTCTCTCTCTCTCTCTCTCTCTCTCTCTCTCTCTCTCTCTCTCACACACACATCTCTCTCTCTCTCTCTCTCTCTCTCTATATATATATATATATATATATATGTGTGTATATATATATATATATATATATACATATACACACACACACACACACACACAATATATATATATATATATATATATATATATATATATATATATATATATATATATATGTATTATATATGTATGTATATATATATATATATATATATATATATATATATATATATATATATATATATATATATGGCAAAGAAAATAATGTAAATTTGTCCATTTCGTGTCACTCCATTTACTTTCTCGTGGTTAATCTGTATTATTTCATCTTTCAGAAAGGAACTGCAAATTCGTTGGAAGAGCATTCGAGACGCTTATGTAAGGAATTCCAGGAAATTGAAAGATGAAAGTAAATCAGGATCTGGAGCTGTGAAGACACACCGTTACATTTTTGCTGAACAACTGTCCTTTCTCAGGAAAGTAGGTGAAAACAGAGAAACCACGGACACTTTCGTTCCAACCCATGAAACAGAGGATGGAGCTGAAGATGCATGTCAAAACCTGTCAGCAACACAGCAAAATCCAAGCGCTAAGTCCAAGAAAAAGAAAAGTAATTTACTTGAGGAGAAACTTATAAGTTTATGGATGGTTATGAAGAAAAAGAAGATGACGACAAGGATTTTTTCATGTCAATGTTACCGTCAGTGCGAACACTGAACAGTGAACAAAAGATTGAATTCAGAATGGAAGTACTGGCTGCGCTGAAGAACATCAGATCCGGACACCGTGGGCACACAAGGGTACAAGACTCTCATCCCCTTCCACTTGTGCTCCCACCTGTACAGAGTCAATACCCTCATTATGCACAGTATCCCTCGTCTGCAATGACACACCCTCATTTCTTTGGTCCTTCAGCAGCAACAAACATACATCCACATGCAGTGAACACTCAAGAAAATCGTGCAGAAGTCCAACCAGTAGCACCCTCACCTGCTAACTTGTCAGTACCCTCTCCAGCATCAAACACCTCAAACACTGACAATTCAGTAATTTCACTGACTGATTTTGACATTTAATAAAAGAAATGTAATACACAAATTACTTAGAGGAATGTTTTTATTCATACAGTAGTTAAAATACCATGCAGTTTACTTTATTAAAAATAAAAAGGAGGAAAAATGTAATGCAATCTTTTTACAGTGGAATACTTTTATTTATACGGTAGCTGAAATACCATATAATTTATTTACTTCAGAATAAAAAGGAATATTAAAACTAGTATATATGTTGTGTACATTATCTTACCTGATGCTTAAAGCCACTGCTTCTTCAGGTGGAATAGATGGCCTCATGTTTGTGTCCTGCAGTTTAATATCATCCGTAACCCTTGCCACAAGTTCCTCAAAGGTTGGGTATGACATCCTAAAGTAATTGAAGAATTTGCCATCGTCCGCTTTTAATTCTTTTAAAGCTCTTTTAAATTTAATTCTTCATAAAGGGTATAAAACTCGCCCTGCAACAATCTGTTGTTGTTTATAGGGTGAACCCAAAGCTGACGACGGTTTCTCTTCTTCTTCACTGTATTGCTGCATAAGCAATCACAGCTTTCTTTCGTGCACCCTCCATCTTGAGGAGACAGTTGGTGACTGAGAGGAGGTCGTAGGCTGGAGGCAGGGCGAGAAACGCGAACGCGGGGCAAACGCATGTACAAAAAATATGACGCGTTCTGTGCGTCCGTTCGACGCGCGTACAAAAACGCTCGTGTGTAAGCAGCCTAAGCCCAGGCCCTGTAAAGCCACAACTAGGTAAATACACATAATAACAGCCAATGTCTCCCCTAACACCAAAGGTTGGAATGAGGCAAGATATAACACTATGCTGGAAGATACAATACGGGCACTGACAGATGAAATAAAAAATAATAAAAAGGTATTATTAACAGGAGTCTTAAACTGTAGATAAATGAAATGGGAAAATTAGACAACAGAGGGTGGTGGAAATACCTGGGGAAGTAAACTATTGAGGCTGGCAACAGATAACCTGGTGACGCAGTGGGTGCAAGGAGAAACAAGGCTGAGAGGGGATCACCAACCATCAAGACTTGACCTAATTTTTACAAAAAACGTGGAGTTGGATGAAGGAGTCAGTCACGAGTGACCCTTAGGAAAGAGTGACCATGAACTATTGGAGATGAAAACTTTGGAAGGATGTGAATATTGAGAAGAGGCTTATAAGGAATAAAGGAAAAACTACACTAAGGCAGATTACATTGGACTCAAGACTTTCTTCGCGGGGTAGACTGGACTGATATGAAGAGGAGTACTGATATTCAGGAGAAATATGACTTTTTTATGAATATTTACAACAGAGGAACAGAGATATATGTTCCATACTACACAGTAAAAACTAAAGGAGAGAAAACATGGTTTGGATGTAGGTGTGGAACAGCAAGAAGAAATATCAATAAGGCAAGGAGGAATTTATAGAAAAGACCAAATAAGAACAATAGGGACAAATATAAAGAGCAAGAAATGATTACGTGAAAATAAGGAGAGGAGAAAACTAAATTTGAAAGAAGAATAGTTTTTATATGTAAAGAAGAACCAAAAATGTTTTATAAATTAGTAAACGGGAAGTTGAAAAGAAATGAAGGAGTGGAAAGGATAAAAGAAAAAAATGTTTTCTACAAAACAGACAAAGAAATTGCAGAAATATTAAATAAAAAAATTCATAAAGTGTTTAAGAAAGAAACCGACTTTGACTGGGGCTCGAAAATTGCAATGAAGGGAAATTAAATCTTATAAAGGTTGAGAAAGGGGAACTGTTGCACCTGATGAAAACCTTAGAGGCAAGGAAAGCTATGGGACTGGATGACATCTCCAGTCAAGTCCTAAAAGAGTGTAGAAATGAATTACTGGAGCCACTTCATGACATAATAACATGCTCTATGAATACAGGAAAAGTGCCCTTAGAGTGGAAGAGAGCGAACATTGTACCAGTTTATAAAAGTGGAGATAAAACTGAACCACTAAATTACAGGCCAGTCTCTTTGACAAGTGTAATGTGCAAGATTTGTGAAAGTATAATAAAAAACAATGGGCTGATCATTTAGAAAAGGAAAACATGATAAATGAAGGACAGTTTGGATTTAGAAAAGGGAATCGTGTGTCACCAACTTACTGCGTTTCTACTCAGGAGCAACAGACGTGGTGCAAGAAAGAGAAGGTGGGCTGATTGTATATCTCAATTTGAAAAAAGCTTTTGACAAGGTTATGCACAATAGGTTAATCTGGAAACATGATAAATGAAGGACAGTTTGGATTTAGAAAAGGGAAATCATGTGTCACCAACTTACTGTGTTTCTACTCAGGAGCAATAGACAGGGTGCAAGAGAGAGAAGGGTGGGCTGATTGTGTATATCTTGATATGAAAAAAAGCTTTTGACAAGGTTATGCACAAAAGGTTAACCTGGAAACTACAGCAATGGGGAGGAATGGGCGGAAAGGCTATAGAGTGGATGAAGGATTACTTAACAGGAAGAGAAATGAGGACGGTGATTAGAGAAGAGAAATCAAATTGGAGGAGAGTAGAGAGTGGAGTTCCTCAAGGCTCAGTTCTGGCACCAATAATGTTCATGATATATATAAATGATATGCCCATGGCTATAAAAAGTTATATGAGCCTTTTTGCAGACGATGCAAAATTAATGAGAAAAGTGAGGACGGAGGAAGACTGTGAGGAGCTGCAAAAAGACTTGGATAGGGTGTACAGATGGAGCCAGTTATGGGAGGTGGAATTTAATGCAAACAAATGCCATGTTATGGAAATGGGGAAAAGTAAAAAAAGACCGAGGAAAACATACAGGATGGGAGGAGACAACTTAAAGGTGGTACATGAAGAAAAGGATTTGGGAGTAACAATGCAAGACACACTATCCACAGAGAAGCATGTAAACAAGCTGTTTGGAAAAACCTACAAGATGCAAAATATAACAGGAGCTGCCTTGTATAAGCCAACTGGCCTCTTGCAGACTCCTTACATTCTCAAGTTCATTCCATTTTACAGACAAATAAATGATATAGAATTGCAACTAAAATGGTCCCAGAACTCTGGAATATGACACATGAAGACAGACTGAGGGAGATGGACTTGACGACACTGGAACAAAGAAGGGAGAGAGGAGATCTGATCACGCTGTATAAGTTGGTAAATAAGTTTGATGAGGTGGATAGGGATGATCTCTTCTCTACTGCCAGAACACAGGGGCTGAGAGGACATGGAAAGAAACTTCATAAAGGAACCTGTTTGAGTGACTTGAAAAAGTAGGTATAGTTTTCCACATAGAAGTGTTAACACATGGAACAGCTTGCAGGAAGAGGTGGTGGAGGCGAGCAGTGTCCACCAAATGAAGGAAAGGCTGGATGAATGTAGATATGGAGACAGGACTACTAGAGCTTAGCTCGGGCCACCTAGACTACAAATAGCTAAATACACACACACACACACACATATAAAATGAGAGATGGTGAAATATTAAAGAAAGTAAATGAAGAGAGAGACCTGGGAGTAATAATGCAAGATTATATGGAACCAGGAAGTCATATAAATCGGATCTTCGGTGATACATATAACATGGTGAGAAATATAGGCATAGCATTCCACTACATGGACAAAGAAATGATGAAAAAATTAATAACTACTATGATCAGACCTAAACTAGAATACGCGGAAACAGTGTGGTCTCCACATATGAAGAAACACATAGTAAAACTAGAAAGAATACAGAGGATGCCAACAAAAATGGTTCCAGAACTGGAGGGACTGACATATGAAGAGAGACTAAAGGAAATGGACTTGCCAACACTAGAACAAAGAAGAGAAAGAGGAGACCTAATACAAATATATAGGCTATTGAGTAATATGGAAGAAGTAGATAATGAGAAATTGCTACTAAGAGAGGAACCTTCCAGCAGGAACACTAGAGGACATAGTAAAAAGTTGAGGAAGGGAAGATGCTCAAGAGACATAAAGAAATATAGCTTCCCACAAAGAAATATAGAGGTTTGGAACAGATTAAGTGAAGAAATAGTATCGGCGAAGAGTGTGCAAAGTTTCAAGGAAAAGTTGGATAATTATAGATACGGAGACGGGACCACACGGGCATAAGCCCTGGCCCTGTAAAACTACAACTAGGTAAATACAACTTTGTAAATACACACACACACACGCACACACACACACAGGGCAAAACACTGTTCCTTATCACAGTTTACTGCATGCTGGGGTCACACATTTTGGCAGAAGTCCTTGACCTTACCCTCCTTGACCTTGCCTGCTGCTGCTGCTGATCTCAGGGAGAGAGAGATTTACACAGATATTCAAACCACAAACACACACCTTATGGTCCACACTGGGCAGTCTGCCCTTAAACCTGCCTTGAGTGAAATTATATTAATCAAATGGCACCAAGACTTTGCATTTCTACTTTAGTGATACTGAGGTGAAGGAAGTGTTGGTCAAGCTTGTTTTTAAGGGGAAATGAGAGAGAGAGAGAGAGAGAGAGAGAGAGAGAGAGAGAGAGAGAATAAATAGAACAATGAAGAAAAAATATGCAATTGAAATTGAAATGACCCACAATGACCCAGAGAGATGCAAGGGTCAGGCCACAGAAAAAGAGCAAGTTTGGAGCACTACAATGACCCAGAGAGATGCAAGGGTCAGGCCACTCACCAGCACAGTGGACATCCTCTGGTCCGCCCAGGAGGGTGTGCCGGCACCCAGGTGGTGGTGGAGAGCCAGGAGCACCTCATCCCCTGGTCTATGGTGCTGGTGATGAGGGGACCAGCTCACTCCACGCCCAGGCCAGGGAGACGCTGCTCAGCTTCTTCACACAGCTGGGGACACAGGGCACAGAGTTATAATGATAATACTTTCCTCTAGGTTCATGGTACACCAGAAGGGTCACACTGCCATCTTTCTTTATTTCTGTTTAGGTATTTCAATTGTTTATTTTCCAGAGAGAAGGAAAACAAAACTTATCCAGGTTAGGTAACATTAGTTTTGTGAACCTTCCCACCATGGCGGTGTTATGAGTTACAGGAGGCAGGAAAGCTGTGTTACTGATGCCAAGATTCTGAGTTTAAAGAAAGAGAGAGAAAAGTATTCAGGTTGGGTTTAGTTAGTTTTGTGAACCTTCCCACCATGGCAGTGTTATGAGTTACAGGAGGCAGGAAAGCTGTGTTACTGATGCCAAGATTCTGAGTTTAAAGAGAAAGAGAGAGAAAAAGTATTCAGGTTGGGTTTAGTTAGTTTGTGAACCTTCCCACCATGGCGGTGTTATGAGTTACAGGAGGCAGGAAAGCTGTGTTACTGATGCCAAGATTCTGAGTTTAAAGAGAAAGAGAGAGAAAAAGTATTCAGGTTGGGTTTAGTTAGTTTTGTGAACCTTCCCACCATGGCAGTGTTATGAGTTACAGGAGGCAGGAAAGCTGTGTTACTGATGCCAAGATTCTGAGTTTAAAGAGAAAGAGAGAGAAAAAGTATTCAGGTTGGGTTAAGTTAGTTTTGTGAACCTTCCCACCATGGCAGTGTTATGAGTTACATGAGGCAGGAAAGCTGTGTTACTGACACCAAGATTCTGAGTTTAAAGAGACAGAGAGAGAAAATGTATCCAGGTAAGGTTACGTTAGTTTTGTGAGCCTTCCCATCATGGCAGTTACATGAGGCAGGGAGGCTTGCAAGGCTGTTTTACTGACGCACAACTTCTCAGAGTTTCAGGAGAGAGAGAGAACGAAACTATCCAGGTTAGGTTAGGTTAGTTTTGTTGTGGCTTTCTGAGGTGGCTGAACTATGCTACACATTTATATACCTGGACTGACTTTTCTTTTTCCTTTTTTTCTTTATGATTATTTTGGGGCAATCACTGTTTCAAGGGAGAAAACAAAACTATCAAGGTTACTTTAGGTTAGTTAGTAACAGTAGTAGTAGGAGTAGTAGCAACAATTACCAAAGACTAGAACCTTATATTCTTTCCTTCAATAATGATGATAATAATGATAATAATAATGATAACAATGATAATGATAATAATAATAATAATAATAATAATAATAATAATAATGATGATGATGATGATGATGATGATGATGACAATAATAATAATGATAATAATAATTGGCATGCCACTTATGACATAACTAAGATATAACTCATTAGCAATTATTTATTTATCAATTATTTCTGTCATTTATTTACCATTACTTTATTAAGTTAGTTTTGTGTGCCTTCTCACATCATGGTGATATTTTGAGGCGGCAGAACTAAACTATACATTTACCACATTTTCTTTTCTTTCTACTTTATTACTTTATATTTAGTGTAAGCAAGAACAAAAGGTGCCAACAGAGAGACAGGGGAGCCACCAGGAACAAAATAGCATTGCCTGCATCAGGAGACACAGTGATATCAATGTAACCAGTCTGTCTGCCTTGCCTTCCTGCCTAAACACACCATCGGGCCGCATATTCCTGAAGTCTCTGCAGGTGTGTGGTTCCTGAGTGAAGACGCTCGGCTGTAACTTGAAAACTAACCACGGGCCATTCTGGAAAATACTTTCATTGTGATTCCCGCTCAACATTACCTGTAATACTTCCTACCTAACCTTACATAGCCTAACCGCCAAGTGGCCACAGACTACCCATATGCTTTTCAGAAGGCCACCCATCAATCCAGACTCAAGAAGAAACCGCCCAGTGAATCAGAGTGAGTTCCGGGGGGCAGCATGAGCCAAGCATAACTGGCGCCACTATAAAAATTGCCTGCGCCATGACAGGCTTGAGCCAACCACCATCCAGGCCCATGAAGAAAGCCTACCGGTGCTACAGGCGGAGATGTAAAAAAATAATAATAATAAATAAAAACTAATCCATCCTGCTCTGTTCCAGAGTAGGCAGAACACACCCGTACAGACTTCAGGAATATGCATTCCTGCCACCATCAACTCATATTTACAGGCACTCCAGGCCTCCCGGGGCACAAAACCTCAGGTGGGATTATTCACGAGAGGGTCGCCTACTAATTTTGAGATGCTGACTGCTTATTTCTGGACAAAATATGATGCTGTTTATTATGGAGATAGTATTCATTTCCAGATATCACTATTCGATTGACTTTTCAATCCCTGTTGTACACCCGTCACCTTCCACTGCCTCAACATAGCTGACAGAGAGGTTCAACTTGCTTACTGATTATACTCAGCGCTCACCAAGATCACAAGTGGACAAACCAGAACAAAACCAGGCAAATTAATGTTTTTTGCCGCTGTGTGTGTGTTCCCCCAGTGAGCGTTGGACGCCAGCGACTTACTTATCCAAAATCTCTAGAATCACACCCAAGCTTATTGAGGTAAAAAGTGGACAAACCAGAACAAAACCAGGCATATTAATGTTTTCTGCTGTGTATTGCCCCATGCATGGTGGACACCAGAGCCACTCATTTCTGCAGGAGGCATTTTCACAACACCGGCCCGCGTAGTGGGCCACCCCTCCCTGCACTGTGTATTCCCGCCACCCCTCACTGCCTGCCCAGTATATTTAAACTAACCAAGCCTTACTTTACGTAACCTAGCAAACAGGGGGACTTTGCTCCCTCTCAACCCCCTTCTATTTCTAGGAAGTCCTTTGTTAATGCACTGCATTCAGGGAGTAAAAATAATCCATGCTGTAAGCATTAACTTGGCCAGAGGTGGCTGTGCGCGCTTTCCTAAATATTTTGCAGAGTCAGTCTTATTAACTGAATGCTGTTTCAGTCATCTGTTTATATATTAAACCTTTTTTTCACTTCCTTCCTTCTCTCTTCATGTAACTTAGTATTGAGCTGTTCATCCTTTCTGGGGTTCATAGGTGTACCGCAGGACCCCTGGGTAAGGAACACACTGTGGTAACCCAATGTGACAGAGATGAGCACCAAGGCAATGAGTAGCTATGCTCAAGACCCCAAACTTCACCTGTCACAAGCTTACCTCTTGAGTCTTTAATTTGACAGAGATGAGCACTGAGGCAAGGTGTCCCGGAGCGATGGGTGCCTGTACCCGCACCCCAGAGGCCCCCCAGGGTAACGGAGCTACGCCCTGGAGCAACGAGGACCTGGGGAAGGCACACTGTGGTAACTCCGATGTAACGCCCGCCCTGTTACAACGCAGGATGTGACAAAGATGAGCTCTGAGGCGACGCGCACCTATAGTAGTAGTAGCAGCTATAGCATAAGCCCTAAACTTGACCTTACACTCAAATTTAAGGTCTGCAGGAAGAGGGAAGAGAGAGGAAGAGGAGGAGGAGGAGGAAGGAAGAGAGTAACGTAGAAAATTTTACCTTACCCTCACCCAGCACCCATATTTATAGGTCTACCGCTCCACTAGACCCCCCTACTATAAGCTTACCGATGCCCCAAGGTCTCTCCCATAGGCCTACTTACTTTTATAGGCGGGCGAGGTCAGGAACGTGAAATAAACGTAGATCTTTTGAACGCCGCCCACACGTGCAGCTCCCCGCGGCAAAACGTAAACAAACCGAGTCGACGCGTTCTAGCGGCTCCTTTTTTTCTTTTCCCTTGTCTCTTCATCTTTTCTTTCTTTCTCTTTGCCTTTTCTCTTCCTCGTTTGTCTCCTTATCTTCCTTGCTCTTTCTTTTTTTCATCCTTTTTCTTCTTTTCCTCCGTTCGTATCTCTCTCCTCGTTCTAGCGGTTTCCTTTTTCCTTTTTCTTTTCTCTTCCTCTTTTCTTTCTTTCTCTTTGCATTTTCTCTTCCTCTTTTGTCTCCTTATCTTCCTTGCTCTTTCTTTTTTCATCCCTTTTCTTCTTTTCCTCCGTTCGTATATCTCTCTTCGTTCTAGCGGTTCTATTTTTTTCTCTTTCTTCCTTTCTCTCTCTTTTCTCTTTCTCCTCCTTTCTTTCTGCCTTTCTTCTTCCTTCCTTTCTCTTCTTTTCCTCCGTTCCTATCCCTCTCCTCGTTCTAGCGGTTCATTTTTATATGTATTTTTTTCTCTTAATTATCTTTTATTATGACTTTTAAGGTTGAATTAATGAATATCAAGTTAGTTTAAATATAAAGATAATATAATCAGCCCTTAATTATGGCATCGTTTTTCTCTTTTCTCTCTGTCTTTTCCGTTTCTCTTTCCTCTCCTTCTCTCTTTATATTTCGCTTCCTTCCTTTCTTATCCTTTCTCTCCTCTTTAATTCTTCCCTTCGTATCTTTTCTCTTCTTCCTTTCTCTCTTTTTTTCTTCTTTTATCTCCTCCATTCTGTTTCCTTTTCTTCCTTTCTTTCTCTCCCTTTTTCTTTTTAGAAAAATATTTTTAGAAAGAAGTTTAAGAAGTAGTGTTATTTTGTTGATCTCAAAATGTTCCTCCACCATCTGGCTCTTTAGGCTGCTAATATGACGCTCGTAGCTATTTCCAGTTTTCAGATGTAGGCGATGAGAGACAAGTCTCTAAATCGTGCGATCCATCCCCACCCGCGGCGATGGTTCGGCCAGGGAGGTGGGTGGAACGGACACTCACAATACTCGCCATAATATTAATATAACTTAAGCTTGATTGGCTAATAAACAAGATTATATCTTCTACAAAACATTTGTATAAGGACAAAAGTATCCTCTCAATATTTAGAGGGGAAAAAAATAAAAGGAGAACTTCAAGAAATATCTCAAAAATTTAGGTATTATGGCTTCCTTCTCTTTTCACAAGCATAATATCTGAATATAAATCAACCAAATTAACCTTTTTATAATCGTTGCAACACCTATAATGTTTAAATTGATATAAATTTAATAAAAATCATGAAAAAATCAACCGTCGGAATCATCACGACTCTGTAAAGAGCAAATGTGTGGCCACACTTTTCCAGCACGAGGCTTCACGGGTGATATACGGCAACACCTTCGCCGGGCATCGCTGCGTCACCGAAATAATTTACATCTCGCTAATTGGCACGTTTTTGAAGCGAGAGCTTACGATACACCCTGACAATATTACATATGAGATGCAAAAAAACATAAAATAGGACTTGCATCGAAAATAACAGCTCTGAGGGCGTGGCTGTCCCTTTGTGGGCCAAGGCAACAAAGTTTTGCACATTCACACAAAATCTCGCGGCACTCAGTCCTTTACACTTTACAATAAGTGCTATGGCCGGACCATCCCACTGTCCGAATCATCACCGCTCTCCCCTACTAATTAAATAGGCTACACTAGAAGGGGGGAGAGGGAGGGAGGTGGTTTGGGAGAGCTAAAAATAGACAAAAGTGTGTGTCTGTTCATGACATTGGCTAGAGCGTAACGGTTTGTCGGGACGAGAGAGAGAGAGAGAGAGAGGAAGGGAAGAGAATGAAACGAAAATGAAGGGTTAGGAAGGGAATGGTAGGGAAAGGTTGAGAAAGGAAGGATTGTGAAGAGAAGGGAATGAATGGGATGGGAGAGTAAGTAAGGAATGGTATGAGACGGGAAGGGATGGGAAGGGAAGGGACGCAATGGAAAGGGAAGGTATTTATGAGTTGGGATAGGTTGAGAAGGGAAGGGAAGGGAAGGGACGTGAGGGGTAGGGAACGGATGGGAAGGGTAGGGAAGGGGAGTGATGAGAAGGGGAGGAAAAGGAAAGGCAGTGATGGGAGAGGAAGGAAAGGGAAGGGAAAGGTAGGGAAGGGTTAGGAAGGCAAGGGTATAAGGTTGGGAAGGGAAGGGAACAGATGGGATGATATAGGAAGGAAGGGAAAGGAAACGGAATGGAAGGGAAGGGATGAGAAAGGAAGGAAGGAAGGAAGGATGGGAAAGGAAGGATTGGGAAGAGAAGGGTTGGGAATGGAACGGAAGGGACGTGAGGGGTAGGGAAGGGAAGGGTTGGGAACGGAAAGGAAAGGAAAAAAAGGTAAGGAAAGGAGAGGAATGGGAGGGAAGGGATGGGAAAGGAAGGGAAGGGAGGCGCCTCCTCCTGACCTTGGAGGTGTGCCCTTCTTAACCCCAATACAGCTGTCCGTTGCTTTCTCTCTCTCTCTCTCTCTCTCTCTCTCTCTCTCTCTCTCTCTCTCTCTCTCTCTCTCTCTCTCTCTCTCTCTCTCTCTCTCTCTCTCTCTCTTCCAGTTCTTCCTTTCCCTCTCGTTATTTATACATTTATTTATTTCCTGTCTCTTCCTTCATCTCTCTCTCTCTCTCTCTCTCTCTCTCTCTCTCTCTCTCTCTCTCTCTCTCTCTCTCTCTCTCTCTCTCTCTCTCTATCTCTCGTATTTTTTACCTATATTCTATTCTCCTTTCTTGCTTTTCTTCTTTCCTTGTTTTCCTTCACGGAGAGAGAGAGTGTTAAGTGTTTACCTCGACCATTTTTAAGAGAAATGTCATCACTTTCTTACCATTGGGACTCGATCTGTTCACGTTGGCCATGTATGTTTCTCTCGTCTTTTCCCTTGACGAATCTTAATAACAATAACAATAACAGTAAAAATAATG
>NW_026111196.1:0-2500 GCF_024679095.1 Eriocheir sinensis | reverse complement strand
CTACGGATTCCGTCCTTCTCTCTGTACTTTTATCTTCAGTTTCCTTTGAGGTCACGCTGTCTCTGCTGTGGTAGACATGCATTCTTCAGTCTTTGCACAGGGCCCTGCTCTGTCTCCTATCCTTTTTGTACTCCACCCAGCAGCTTTCTCTAGGGTGGAGTGTTTGCAGGCCACCCCAAGGTCGTAATTTCTGGGGGGGGGCTAGGGGGAAAACAGCTAGGCCTCCACGATCCAGGAGGTGGAGGCGTCGAACACACTGGGCCGGCATCCAAGAAGCTTAACAACGCGATAGCAGCCAGATAGCAACCGCCTGGCCAGAATTTGGTATCCAAAGCCGAGGAGGAGGGCGTTAGCGGGTTGCTAGCGCGGCGCTAACGGGTTGCTAATAACATCACCTCCCGAAATGGTGTTAAGGGGTTGTTATGCTCCTTCCAAAATACATATGTGCACAAAATAACCTGATATTAACGGTTTGCAAGCCTTACCACCAAGGGAGTATGATTTTGTGATGCATAAAGTGAAATTTTTCATGAAACATCGAAAAATACAGTGAGGATGAGGAGGTAAATGTGCCGTTGGAGACGCGCACGCAGTCACCACAATATTTTGTTGCAGACTGACAATAGAGTAGCGCCAAGATGGAAATAATCTTTGCACGTGCAATGAGGAGGGAGAGACGTTTTCGGAATCGCCTTGACCCCCTGGCATTAAATGACAACGATCTCATCCTCAAATACCGTTTCCCTCGGCATGCCTTGCAACAGATGATCGAGGAGATGCAGCCTCACCTGCAAAGGAGGACCCATCGTGGCCATGCAATACTAACCCACTCCAGGTTTTGTTGGCCCTGAGGATATTTGCAAGTGGCTCCTTTCAAAATGTCATTGGAGACACTGCTGGTAAGATAGTGTGATCACATATAGAATATGTGTGTTATTCTGGTGATGCATTTATACTTATTACATCTTCACTTCAGAATTCTGGCCTTTTTTTCCTTTGATAAAGTGGAAATAAATAGTTATATGAAATCCCATAAATAACGTTACCTGCGTCACGGCTATAGATTTTTTTTGTGAATGGGCGAATAAAATGATGTTGAATGTCAGTCATGGCATTTAGGTGTGGCTGCCTGTCAAGATGAAAGGCATTACAACAAAGTGGCTGTACTCCACGGTTTATAAAGTTATTAGCCAGTGGCAGGAACATGTCAAGAAAAATTCCTACCCGGTAGTGTCAAAATATGAGTGAATGATTAATAATGGAGATGAGAGTGGGACAGCCCCCGTGGTACTTGACGGCAGGTTAGGTTAGGTAATGTCTGGTTATTAACCAAAAGGGTATTATTATTGCTAAGGTCAGATTTTTTTCATGAAACTAGCTTTTCCTGTTAGATATCGATGTGCTTTTCATAAATCATACATTTGGTTGCATCAGAATTATTTCAAAAATATCCGATGAAAAGAAATATGAATGAAAGAGTTTTATATCCCCCTTAGAAAAAAAAAAAAAACATCTTAACATCTCTACGATAAATTTTGCAGGAAATATGGGTAAAGGGGTACTTTACCCCATTTGGTTATACTAATCTAACCAAACCTAACGTGCCGTAAAGTACCCCGGGGGCTGCTCCTCCGTAACGCCTCCCGTTATTAATCACGAGCTCCTCCGCTGTCCTGAAAGCTCGGCCGACTGCACTGACTGATGCAGCTACTTCCTCCCAGGCTTTTTTCTTCCTGTCTGCAGTGATTTTGCTGTCCAGCTTCCCCCGTATCACAGCAGCCCGACTCTCCACCTCCTGTACCAGTGTTAGGATCTCCGTATCGCTGAACCGTGGCCGAAGCTTCTTCTTAGATGGTCCAGTAGCCATACTGCTGGTGTTAAACGCGCTGTCAGGACTTGTGAGTGTAGCCTGTGGCGAAGAGACGCTGTCTGAAGGCTTGTAAATAATGCCGCGTGACTCCCACAACCTCAAGAGAAAGGCTTCTTGTGATTGGCTGTCTTGCGTGTGACGTCGAGTCAGTGAGTAGCAGTGACGTATCACTCCCGCCCACCAATGAACACGCTTAGTGCGTTAGTAACCGCCATCATCCAGTCCCCGCCATTCTCTTTAGATCGCGCCGAGCGGAGGTTGTTAGTTGGTTGCCTTGAGAGCGGTGGGTTAATCGGACGTTGCTAAACATCAACGGGAAAGCAACCTGCTTCTTGGATGCCGCGCCTGAACAGGCACTACAGAGTTGGGGGAAACACAACTGAAAACTTACGGTAAAGGGTAGGTGTACATATAGATAGAAAGGAACTTCGTAGAATAGCCTACCCTCAGAGATGCCATGTGTTGGACGCCTGGCCTCTTATAGCCTCCTTATATCTGCATGTTTGTATGCAAGAGGATTTCACATTGAAGAGAGTGTCAGGACACCTCTCCACCTCTCTACCCGAGGGTGACGTCTCTTCTGGCCTCTCGTTCTTTTTTTTTTTTGTGCTGAGCAGCGTTTAGCGTTTT
>NW_026111195.1:560375-601984 GCF_024679095.1 Eriocheir sinensis | reverse complement strand
AGGCACGGAGTTCAGGATGAGAGATAAGCTTAAGAAGACCAAGTCGCCAGGTCCTGACGGGATATTTCCGAGGGTATTAAAGGAGCTAGGTGATATAATCAGTGACCCACTAACCGACATCTTTAAGATGTCGGTTAATACTGGCTATGTGCCGAGCCTATGGAAAGTAGCTAATGTGACGCCGATTTTTAAAAAGGGGGACAGGTCAGTTGCTTCAAACTATCGCCCAATTAGCTTAACATCGGTTATAGGGAAGATGCTGGAGTCCATAATAGCCAGGAACATTCGGGAGCATTTAGAGAAACATAGCTTAATTCACGACTCAGCATGGGTTCACAACAGGTAGGTCATGCCTCACCAATCTCTTGTCCTTCTACAATAAAGTATTTGAGGCGGTTGACAGAGATGAAAATTATGATGTAATCTATCTTGATTTTAGTAAAGCGTTTGACAAAGTTCCTCACCAACGACTGTTGCTTAAATTACAGGCTCACGGAGTAGAGGGTAAAGTTTTGAACTGGGTCAAGGCGTTGCTTAGCAATAGGAAGCAAAGAGTGCAAATCAATGGTAAAAGATCTGACTGGGGATGTGTTACGAGTGGGGTCCCACAAGGTTCGGTATTAGGTCCACTTTTGTTTATTATTTATATCAATGACTTAGACACAGGAATTAGTAGTGATGTTAGTAAATTTGCAGATGATACCAAGATCGGTAGAGTAATTGAGTCGGATCAGGACGCTAGTATTCTCCAAGGTGAACTCAACAGATTATATGACTGGGCGGATAAATGGCAGATGGAGTTCAATGTAGGGAAGTGCAGTATTCTGAGTGTAGGTAGGAACAACCCTCACATAACTATTGCTTAAATGACACTCTCATAAGTAGGTCTGGGTGCGAGAGGATTTAGGGGTCTTAGTGAGCTCTGATCTCCGTCCAAGGGCACAATGCATTCAAGCTAGAAATCGAGCTAATAGGGTACTGGGATTTATTTCAAGGAGCGTAAGCAACAGAAGCCCCGAAGTCTTCCTCAAACTATATTTAGCATTAGTTAGACCTCATCTTGACTATGCGGTTCAGTTCTGGTCACCCTACTATAGAATGGATATCAAAATGTTAGAATCGGTGCAGAGGAGGATGACTAAGATGATTCAGGGGTTGAGAAACTTGCCATACGAGGAAAGACTCAAACAGTTAAACTTGCATTCTCTAGAAAGGCGAAGGGTGCGTGGAGACATGATCGAGGTTTATAAATGGATGAAGGGCTTTAATAAGGGAGACATTCATAAGGTTTTGTTGGTAAGAGAACCGGGTAGGACACGAAGTAACGGGTTTAAACTGGATAAATTCAGATTCAACAGGGACATAGGCAAAAATTGGTTTACTAATAGGGTGGTGGATGAGTGGAATAGGCTTAGCAGTCATGTGGTGAGTGCCAATACAATTGTCACATTCAAAAATAGACTAGATAAATTCATGGACAGCGATATTAGGTGGGGTTAGATACACGGGAGCTTAGGGTCAAAGGAGCTGCCTCGTACAGGCCTACCGGCCTCTTGCAGACTCCTGCGTTCTTATGTTCTTATGTTATTATGTTCTCTCTCTCTCTCTCTCTCTCTCTCTCTCTCTATATATATATATATATATATATATATATATATATATATATATATATATATCTCTCTCTCTCTCTCTCTCTCTCTCTCTATATATATATATATATATATATATAAAGTAAAATCATCTTCACATTACCGGATTTATTATTATTTTATCATCATTATTATCATCACCTTTAGTCATCCAACGAAACAACATGCAAGTAATCAGTCAGTAAGTCTGTCAGTCAGTAAACGAGTGTCAGTCATTCTGTCACTCTGGTAGGAATAATCCCTCACATAATTACACCTTAAATGACACTGCTCTAAGCAGGTCTGGGTGTGCGAGGGACTTAGGAGTCTTAATGAGCACTGACTTTCGTCCAAGGGCACAATGCATTCAGGCTAAGTATCGTGCAAACAGGGCACTGGGTTTCATCTCGAGGAGCGTAAGCAATAGGAGCGCTGAGGTTATCCTTAAACTTTACTTAGCACTAGTTACACCTCACCTTGATTACGCGGTCCAGTTCTGTTCCCCCTAGTACTATAGAATGGATATCAAGATGTTAGTATCTGTACAGAGGAGGAGGACAAAAATTATTCAAGGTGTGAGAAACTTGCCTTATGAGGCTACACTCTCTAGAAAGGCGAAGGTTGCGAAGAGACCTTATCGAAGTCTATAAATGGATGAAGGGGATGTCAATAGGGTTTTGGTAGTAAAATAGTCAAGTAGAACACGTAGTTTTAAGTTAGACTAATTCAGATTTAGGAAAGACATAAGCAAAAATTGGTTCACCAATAGAGTGGTGGATGAATGAAACATGCTTGGCAGTCATGCTGTGGGTGCCAATACCATAGATACATTCAAGAAGAGGTTGGATAAATTCATGGATAGTGAGGTAAGGTGGGGCTAGGATTACAGGAGCTGCCTTGTATAGGCCAACCGGCCTCTAGCAGACTCCTTACAGTCTTATGTTCGTATGTTCAAGTCATCAGTAAGTCAACTGTTTTTATCACTTAGCAAATTAATTAGTCAATCAATTAGTCAATCAGTCAATCTCTGTGTCAGGTAATCAGTTAACTAGCGATGTAGTTAGCAAACAAATCACTGCCATCCTATCAGCTTGTCAGTCACCTAAAGTTTGTCGCCAGCATAACCATTCATTCAGTCAGTCACTCAGTAAACAGGTTCGTAACCGCCAGTCAGTCAAACAGTCCGTTGGTCGGTCTATCAGTCAGTCAGTCAGTCAGTCAGTCTGTCAGTCAGTCAGTAAGGTCGTGGCCGCCATGCAGTGACTGCCACGCCTTGACCTTTATTGTCACTCGTCTTCCTGCCCCTTCACGCCCCTGTCCTGGTGTAGCCATTTGTCACCTCTAACCTCCTCCTCCTCCTCCTCCTCCTCCTCCTCTTCCTTTTTCCGCTTTCCTTTTTCCTGTCGAACTCTCCGCTTTCACATTTTCTTACCCCACACCTCCTCCTTTTCCGCCTCTTACCAAAATCTTACCTCTTCTGATTATCATATTTTTCTCTCTTTTTTCTTTTTTCACATCACATATTTGCGAACGAGAAATAATAGCACAAAAACTTAAATGCAAACAAATTAATTCAAACCACCAAATTTTTATGCACCATCGATACAGGGCGAGAATCTAGTAAGCTCCCACCTTCAGTGGTCCAGTGCAACACGACTGATTCATTTATAAACAAGCTCGACCTACACTTCCTTCAACTTGATATCTACTTAAGTAGAAATGCAAAGTCTTAGTGACATGTGATTAATATAACTTCACTCAGGTTTTGGACAGACCACCTAATCTGGACCATAGGGTCTATGTGGTCTGGATATCTATGTAGAAAAATTACTACCCTCCCACATAGCTTCTCCCTCCTCCACCTTCCTCCTCCTCTTCTTCTTCCTCCTACCGCCTCCTTCAGAAATGACACCACACTAAGTGTGGCACGCTTCAACAACGAACTCTACGGTATCGGTCTTTTCAGTTTTCTCACACGCCTACATAAGTTACGAGGGACGGGAGCATCACATTGGAAACGGATTATGTAGCGGAGAAGTGGACGACGTGAAGGGTGCCCCGGAGACCACTTGAGTCACTCCTTCACAAACGCATCTCGTAACCCGTTTTCTTTCTTTTCTTTTCGTCGTGTGTAAAAAAGAAAAATGTTGTCTACGAGGCGGTTTTTTTCTTCTGGTGGAGTTACATTCTCTCTCTCTCTCTCTCTCTCTCTCTCTCTCTCTCTCTCTCTCTCCAAATGAAAACGAATTGTTCCCACAATTAATGCCCCCCCCCCCCCCACCTCCGGCCCCTACAACTCCCCCGCCCCCCCTCCCCTATCCCCCTGTCTGTCTTTTCTCACCCACTAACTCGGTTCCTCACCCTTTCACCCACCCACCCATCATCATCCACTCATCCTCACCCACCCACGCCTTCCCGCTAACCTCACCTCACCCCCTCACTAACCAGTCAAATACTGCCAAATCACTTGCATTCCATTCAGCCTCTGGTCACCCTCTTCACACACCTAAGTCATCCACCTTTCCACCCATACATTACGGTGCCACCCGTTTCTTCTGTGGGTGCCTGCATGGCGGAGGGGTGGAGGTGAGGGAAGTGGAGGAGAAGGTATGGGGGGTGGTGGCTGATGAAGTAGTGGAAAAAAAAGAGGTGACGGAATGGTGGAGGAGGAAGTGGAGGTGATGGAGAAGGTGGCGGGAGAGACGGATGTGGTGGTTGGATAAATGGGATGTGGTGGGTGGAGATGGAGTAGGATATGGATGCTGTGGTTGAATGGTGGTGGTTGAGGAAGTGGAGAAAAAGAAATGGAAGTGATGGGAGACTTGATGTGATGGGAGAGTTGATGTAATGGGAGAGTTGATGTGATGGGAGAGTTGATGTGATGGGAGAGTTGATGTGATGGGAGACTTGATGTGATGGGAGAGTTGATGTGATGGGAGAGTTGATGTGATGGGAGAGTTGATGTGATGGGAGAGTTGATGTGACGGGAGAGTTGATGTAATGGGAGACTTGATGTGATGGGAGAGTTGATGTAATGGGAGAGTTGATGTGATGGGAGAGTTGATGTGATGGGAGAGTTGATGTGATGGGAGAGTTGATGTGATGGGAGAGTTGATGTGATGGGAGAGTTGATGTGATGGGAGAGTTGATGTAATGGGAGAGTTGATGTGATGGGAGAGTTGATGTGATGGGAGAGTTGATGTGATGGGAGAGTTGATGTAATGGGAGAGTTGATGTGATGGGAGAGTTGATGTGATGGGAGAGTTGATGTAATGGGAGAGTTGATGTGATGGGAGAGTTGATGTAATGGGAGAGTTGATGTGATGGGAGAGTTGATGTGATGGGAGAGTTGATGTAATGGGAGAATTGATGTAATGGGAGAGTTGATGTAATGGGAGAGTTGATGTAATGGGAGAATTGATGTAATGGGAGAGTTGATGTAATGGGAGAGTTGATGTAATGGGAGAGTTGATGTGATGGGAGACTTGATGTGATGGGAGAGTTGATGTAATGGGAGAGTTGATGTGATGGGAGAGTTGATGTGATGGGAGAGTTGATGTAATGGGAGAATTGATGTAATGGGAGAGTTGATGTGATGGGAGAGTTGATGTAATGGGAGAGTTGATGTTATGGGAGAGTTGATGTGATGGGAGAGTTGATGTAATGGGAGAGTTGATGTAATGGGAGAGTTGATGTAATGGGAGAGTTGATGTAATGGGAGAGTTGATGTAATGGGAGAGTTGATGTGATGGGAGAGTTGATGTGACGGGAGAGTTGATGTAATGGGAGAGTTGATGTGACGGGAGAGTTGATGTGACGGGAGAGTTGATGTAATGGGAGAGTTGATGTAATGGGAGAGTTGATGTGATGGGAGAGTTGATGTGATGGGAGAGTTGATGTGATGGGAGAGTTGATGTGATGGGAGAGTTGATGTAATGGGAGAGTTGATGTGATGGGAGAGTTGATGTGATGGGAGAGTTGATGTAATGGGAGAGTTGATGTGACGGGAGAGTTGATGTAATGGGAGAGTTGATGTAATGGGAGAGTTGATGTAATGGGAGAGTTGATGTAATGGGAGAGTTGATGTGATGGGAGAGTTGATGTGATGGGAGAGTTGATGTAATGGGAGAGTTGATGTAATGGGAGAGTTGATGTGATGGGAGAGTTGATGTAATGGGAGAGTTGATGTAATGGGAGAGTTGATGTAATGGGAGAGTTGATGTAATGGGAGAGTTGATGTAATGGGAGAGTTGATGTGATGGGAGAGTTGATGTGACGGGAGAGTTGATGTAATGGGAGAGTTGATGTGACGGGAGAGTTGATGTGACGGGAGAGTTGATGTAATGGGAGAGTTGATGTAATGGGAGAGTTGATGTGATGGGAGAGTTGATGTGATGGGAGAGTTGATGTGATGGGAGAGTTGATGTGATGGGAGAGTTGATGTAATGGGAGAGTTGATGTGATGGGAGAGTTGATGTGATGGGAGAGTTGATGTGATGGGAGAGTTGATGTGATGGGAGAGTTGATGTAATGGGAGAGTTGATGTAATGGGAGAGTTGATGTAATGGGAGAGTTGATGTGATGGGAGAGTTGATGTGATGGGAGAGTTGATGTGATGGGAGAGTTGATGTGACGGGAGAGTTGATGTGACGGGAGAGTTGATGTGACGGGAGAGTTGATGTAATGGGAGAGTTGATGTGATGGGAGAGTTGATGTGACGGGAGAGTTGATGTAATGGGAGAGTTGATGTGATGGGAGAGTTGATGTGACGGGAGAGTTGATGTAATGGGAGAGTTGATGTAATGGGAGAGTTGATGTAATGGGAGAGTTGATGTGACGGGAGAGTTGATGTAATGGGAGAGTTGATGTAATGGGAGAGTTGATGTAATGGGAGAGTTGATGTGATGGGAGAGTTGATGTAATGGGAGAGTTGATGTGACGGGAGAGTTGATGTGATGGGAGAGTTGATGTAATGGGAGAGTTGATGTAATGGGAGAGTTGATGTAATGGGAGAGTTGATGTGACGGGAGAGTTGATGTGATGGGAGAGTTGATGTAATGGGAGAGTTGATGTGATGGGAGAGTTGATGTGATGGGAGAGTTGATGTAATGGGAGAGTTGATGTGATGGGAGAGTTGATGTAATGGGAGAGTTGATGTGATGGGAGACTTGATGTGATGGGAGAGTTGATGTAATGGGAGAGTTGATGTGATGGGAGAGTTGATGTGATGGGAGAGTTGATGTAATGGGAGAATTGATGTAATGGGAGAGTTGATGTGATGGGAGAGTTGATGTAATGGGAGAGTTGATGTGATGGGAGAGTTGATGTGATGGGAGAGTTGATGTGATGGGAGAGTTGATGTAATGGGAGAGTTGATGTAATGGGAGAGTTGATGTAATGGGAGAGTTGATGTAATGGGAGAGTTGATGTAATGGGAGAGTTGATGTGATGGGAGAGTTGATGTGACGGGAGAGTTGATGTAATGGGAGAGTTGATGTGACGGGAGAGTTGATGTGACGGGAGAGTTGATGTAATGGGAGAGTTGATGTAATGGGAGAGTTGATGTGATGGGAGAGTTGATGTGATGGGAGAGTTGATGTGATGGGAGAGTTGATGTGATGGGAGAGTTGATGTAATGGGAGAGTTGATGTGATGGGAGAGTTGATGTGATGGGAGAGTTGATGTGATGGGAGAGTTGATGTGATGGGAGAGTTGATGTAATGGGAGAGTTGATGTAATGGGAGAGTTGATGTAATGGGAGAGTTGATGTGATGGGAGAGTTGATGTGATGGGAGAGTTGATGTGATGGGAGAGTTGATGTGACGGGAGAGTTGATGTGACGGGAGAGTTGATGTGACGGAGAGTTGATGTAATGGGAGAGTTGATGTGATGGGAGAGTTGATGTGACGGGAGAGTTGATGTAATGGGAGAGTTGATGTGATGGGAGAGTTGATGTGACGGGAGAGTTGATGTAATGGGAGAGTTGATGTAATGGGAGAGTTGATGTAATGGGAGAGTTGATGTGACAGGAGAGTTGATGTAATGGGAGAGTTGATGTCATGGGAGAGTTGATGTAATGGGAGAGTTGATGTGATGGGAGAGTTGATGTAATGGGAGAGTTGATGTGACGGGAGAGTTGATGTGATGGGAGAGTTGATGTAATGGGAGAGTTGATGTAATGGGAGAGTTGATGTAATGGGAGAGTTGATGTGACGGGAGAGTTGATGTGATGGGAGAGTTGATGTAATGGGAGAGTTGATGTGATGGGAGAGTTGATGTGATGGGAGAGTTGATGGGAGCGTTGATGTCATGGGAGAGTTGATGTAATGGGAGAGTTGATGTAATGGGAGAGTTGATGTGACGGGAGAGTTGATGTAATGGGAGAGTTGATGTAATGGGAGAGTTGATGTAATGGGAGAGTTGATGTGATGGGAGAGTTGATGTGATGGGAGAGTTGATGTGATGGGAGAGTTGATGTAATGGGAGAGTTGATGTGATGGGAGAGTTGATGTGATGGGAGAGTTGATGTGATGGGAGAGTTGATGTAATGGGAGAGTTGATGTAATGGGAAAGTTGATGTAATGGGAGAGTTGATGTGACGGGAGAGTTGATGTAACGGGAGAGTTGATGTAATGGGAGAGTTGATGTAATGGGAGAGTTGATGTGACGGGAGAGTTGATGTAATGGGAGAGTTGATGTAATGGGAGAGTTGATGTGATGGGAGAGTTGATGTAATGGGAGAGTTGATGTGATGGGAGAGTTGATGTGATGGGAGAGTTGATGTAATGGGAGAGTTGATGTGATGGGAGAGTTGATGTAATGGGAGAGTTGATGTGATGGGAGAGTTGATGTGATGGGAGAGTTGATGTAATGGGAGAGTTGATGTGATGGGAGAGTTGATGTGATGGGAGAGTTGATGTGATGGGAGAGTTGATGTGATGGGAGAGTTGATGTAATGGGAGAGTTGATGTAATGGGAGAGTTGATGTGATGGGAGAGTTGATGTGATGGGAGAGATGGCTGCGATGGATGGGTGGAGGAGGAGGTGGATGTGGTGTCGTTTTCTTTACTGTTCGTTTAGTTAAGTTTCCCAATATTTCTTGTGATACAGTGACGGATTCTCTTAGGTCTTTATAATACACACACACACACACACACACACACACACACACACACACACACACACACACACACACACACACTTCAACACGTACATGACGCGGCGACTTGAAGACACAAAACCCGCCTTTCTCCTGTCAAAGAAAATAAAAATTGCAATTATAAATCTTTGGTGTGTAACTTTCTGCATATTTAAAGTTATCTCGCTGACGCACACCTATTTTAATTTTATACTCTTGCAGTGACATGATTCTAGCTGATGATATTATGATGTATCATGATATCATAAACAAACGCAAATTAACACAAAGACAATCAATATATACACACAACAAACAAAAAACAATATTATAATCAAGCACACGCCCACGACCACACTGCAAATAGGCAAACATGAAACACACAATACCGATATATGAACACACACACACACACACACACACACACACACACACACACACACACACCGCTCCGTTATGAGGAAAGACGTAAATAATTAAACTTGCATTCTCTAGAAAGGCGAAGGGTGCGAGGAAACTTGATCGAAGTTAATAAATGGATGAAGGACTTTAATATGGGGGATATTAATAAGATTATGATGGTAAGAGAACCGGGTAGGACACGTTGTAATGAGTTTAAACTGGATAAGTTCAGATTCAATAAGGACATAGGCAAAAATTGCTTTCCAAACAGAGTGGTAGATGAGTGGAACAGGCTGGGCAGTCATGTTGAGTACCAATACAATAGTCACATTTAGAAATAGGTTAGATATATTTCTGGACAGTGATGTTAGGTGGGGTTAGGCTCACAGCAGCTTCCTTGTACAGGCCTACCGGCCTCTTGCAGACTCCTTACGTACTTATGTTAGCTCTCTGTTAAAGCTCTGCACTGCCCGGCTTTGAGGCCTGCCAGGCGGAGGTTCGAGCCCCGCTCAGGCCGGGATTATTCCGCTGACATGGAGCGGTTACTGTCCCCCATAGAGCAAAGGGGAGGGGGGGGGGATGAAGGTCCCGGCAGAACCCAGAGATTGACTATTGAACCTTGAACTTGAACGGAGGGTACTTGGCGACGACGAGTCAAGCTCGTGACCAGGCCGTGATGGATTACACACACACACACACACACACACACACACACACACGCACACACACACACACACATAAACACACACAGACAAAGTGACAGAAATATAACACGTAACAACAAGATCCTCATCTTCATCATTAATTCTAACCTCGAGAGAAAAATATGCAGGTAAAAAAAATTGTCCCAGCGGATACTTAAGTTGCGCCCCATTATTAGTCCCCGGCCCCGACGCTCCCAGGTGTGCCCAGTGAGCCTGCGTCCTCTAGGGGGCGGGGGTGGAGGAAGGGAGAGGGGGGCAGGTAGGTATGGGGAGGGGTAGAGATGGACAGGAGAGAAACATATAAAGAATGGGGTGGAAAAAGAGCGGGGAGGTGACCAAAAGTTATAGGTAGCTATGACTGAGAGAGAAGGGGAGGGGAGGACAGTAAAAAGAAGGGTTGGGAGAAAGACGGGGAAGGGAGAAGCTTAGTGCGGATAGAGAAGGGGACGTGAGGATGGCGAGGGTGGTGAAGGGAGGAAGGGGCAGACGTAGGTTGGTAAGAGAAGACGTAGGTTAGTAAGAGAGGCAGGAAGGGAGAGAAAGGAGGAAGGAAGGGAAGGAAGGGGAAGGAAGGGAAGGGAAGGGCTGGGATGGACAGATATGAGAAGGAAAGGATGTGAAGTGAAAGGAAGGGAGGGAGGGTCAGAGAAGTAAGGAAGGGAAAGGGGGGGATGGGAGGACAAGGGAAGCTCACCTGGTGTAACTAGTAGCAACATTAGTCTTAAGAAATGGGAGACTACCTGCGTGATGAATGAATGGGAGGATTATCTTAAGGGGGGATGGAGGGAGGGGAGGGGGAGGGGAGGGGGAGAGAGGTGTGTTTATCTTGGGTATGAAGAGAAAGGAAGAAACAAAGGAAGAACAAGGAAGGAGGGAGAGGGAAAGGATATAGAGGAAGGGTGATGCTGAAGGAAGAGTTGGAGGGAAATGGAGGAAAGGAGGGACAGGAGGAGAGAGGAAGAAGGAGAAGGAATAAAGGGGAAAAAAGGAGAGGTCCTATTGAGAGGAAAGCTGGAAGAAGACGAATGCAGAGGGGAAGGAGGAGAGGAGGGATACCTGAAGTCGAGAAGAGGAGAAGGGAGTGAGGAGGGAGAAGGTACGAGAGGGAAGGAGGGATAGCTTTGGGGCCTGACATAAACATTCCCTTTTCCCTTCCGTGGGCATGAGGAACCTTCGTCACACAAACCGTAACCTTAGTGTGTTTTGGGCCGCGACGGAACCCGTCGCATCACGGGGGAAGGGGAGACACGAAGAAACAGCAGACGGCGCCTCTTCCCCCTTCCTGCTCCCTGACGCTGAGACCTCCCCTGTATTTTTCTTCGCATTATTGGACCAGGTAAGCACATTTCCATGTCATAATGTTAGTTTTTAGCAGTTTTATGACAGAGGTTACCTATATGAACAAGTAAAAAGGTCGAGTGTAGCCTCATTGCTTAAGAGTAGATGATGCCAGCCTGCACATGGACGACACCCGCACAAAGATAATTGTCCTTCCATTATTTGCCCAAGTAAGCACATTTCCCTGTCACAGTGTTAGTTTTTAGCTGTTCAATGACAGGGTTGACCTATGTGAACAAGTAATAAGGTCGCGTGTGGCCCTCATTGCTCAGAGTAGACTATGCCAACACACATGGATGAGGCCCAGACTAAGGCTATTTTCATCCCATAATTGGAGCAGGTGAGCACATTTCCATGTCATAGTGTTAGTTTCAGCTGAGACGGAGCAGTAGAGGAGGAGAGGAGAACATCTACAGTGGAGGAGAAAATGTAAACAGAAGGGTGAAGAAGGGAAAAGGAAGGAGGGCGAGGGGAACGAAACAAGGTGGAGTTGAAAGGAAATTAAGGGATGAGAGAAAGAAAGGGGAAACGTCTAAAGTGGAGAGAGGGAAGGAAAGGAGGAGGAGGGAGGGAGAGATATTGCCGGTGCCAGGCCACGAAAAATGGCTATATTGGTTAGGAATGGAGGAAAGCAGGGAGGGATGATAGGAACATGTGTGTGGAGGAAAGAGAGAATGGATGAAAAATTACTGAAGGAATATTGTGCAGAGAAAAAAAAGAAAAGCCTGTAATAATTGATAGATATAACCAGGCAGATAGATAGATACAGATAGATATATACAGATGGAGAGAGAGAGAGAGAGAGAGAGAGAGAGAGAGAGAGAGAGAGAGAGAGAGAGAGAGAGAGAGAGAGAGAGAGAGAGAGAGAGAGAGAGAGAGAGAGAGACTGTATGATAATAAAAGATAAATTAATGAGAAAAATATACAAAACAGGGAAAGGCAACAGAAGACAAAAAATCTAGAAGAGGAAAGAAGGTTGGAAGGAATGAAGGAAGAAAGGAAGGGAGAGAGGGAGGGAGGGAGGGAGGGAGGGAGGGAAGGGAGGGTAAGTGAGAGGTAGGAGAGGGTTACGGAGGGTTAAATATTGTAAGAGAATGGAACATGCAAAGAGCGAATGGCAAAGAGCGAAGAATAAGAAAATGGAGAGAAGATCGCTGAGGAGAAATGGAGAAAGAAAACAATTGATTTATAAAGAAAAAAATGGAGAAGAAAACTGATTGATAATGGAAAGAAAGAAAAACTGAAAGGATGAGAAAAGAAAAATAAAGTTGAGGAGGATAAGGAGAGAAAGCAGCGAAAAAAAGGTACACGAAAGGCTGGAACGGAGATAAAACTAATTACAGAGGAATATAAAATGAAGAATAAGTAAAACAAAAGCAAGTGAGAAAATGTGTAGAAGAACGAACGAGCTAAAACAAAATGAAGAAAATGGCGGAAAGAAACCTAAGAAAAACAATTAAAGAAAAAAATAAAGAAAAATGAAGGAAAGAAAAAGTCGAGTGGAGAGAAAGTAAAAAAAGAAAGATGAAAAAATTGGAGAAAACAAGACGAAATGAAATTAGAAAAAAACGAAAAAGAAGTGAAAGAATAAGAAAATAAAGGAAATCGACTGAAAAAAAGAAAACGAAAAGAATGAAAAAACGATGACGAAGAGAAAGAGGAAACCATGAAGAGAAGGAGGGCGGGGAGAAGAGAAGGAAAGAAGGAGAACGAGGTGGTAATAAAAGCGGTCATTCGGGATATCCTGCAGGAATTTCAGAACCCCAACAGGAATCCTGCAGCGAAAGTGGAGTCTTGGAATACCCGCAGGAATATTTGAGCTACGTGAACGGGGCGGGAACTCAGGTGTCAGGGAAAATATATGAAAAACACACAAGGTACACCGAAAGAACCACTGAAATGAGAGAAAGCGAAAGAAAAAGAGAAAGAGAAATATAGATAGACAGAGATAAAGGAAGAGAAAGAAGGAAAGAAAAGGAAAGAAAAAGAAAAAAGTTCAAATATTGGAATAAAAATAAATTACTGATGCAGAAAATACTGAGGGAATTAAAAATATATCAATCACTGAAGACTTTGGTGAAAAAAAAGAACAAAAACGCGGAAATGATGAAAAAACTTACTTTGAAAACTGGATAAAAAATCTGGATTACATGAAACAAAAAAACAGCATGAGATCCAAAGGAAAAAAAAATAACATTACGAAATAAAATAACAAAGCAAAAAACAATAAAAGATGATGAAGGAAGATGAAACCTGTACTTGATATAAAACTGAAATACGAAGCGAAAAAAAAAAGACAATACTAAGCACTGATATTTCTAAAGAATGTAAACAAAAAGACGGTAAAGATTCGTTTTAATACTGATTTCGAAATGCTGACTGCTTATTTTTGGAGAAAATATAATGCTGTTTATCATGGAGGCAGTATTTTTCTTCGGCAATGACTATAGATTGACTTGCCTTGTTTGGGCCCGCCGCCGCCGCCGCAAAATAGCTCGCAGTGAGGTTCAACTTGGGGGACCCGTGGGAAATCGGGGGTTTTGGGTGGGGGAGCATATTTAAACTACTGCAACCGAACTTACGACCTGACATCTAACGGGGGGGAGGGAGGGGGGGGGCTTCGCCCCCTCTGGACCCCCCACCCCCGAGACATGCGACTTATTTTTGCGAGGAGGTATTTCTCGCAACACCGGCAGGACCGCCGCCAGAGGAGGTAGCCTTCGTGAATATTATCCCCTATTTTCAACAATAAAAAAATAAAAAAATAGTCCTTGAAGTGGATTTTGAAGGCGTTTCCATGATTGTTGAGCGTTTGTAGAAAATATATATGGCACGTTGCTAAACCGAATCTTAACCAAAAAGACCAAAAATTACTTATGCAAAAATGTATCAAAACACGAACGAAACAAGAAAGAAACCAGAATCAAACAAAAAGCAAACCAGAAACAAACACGAAAGAAACAACAAACAAACCGAAGAAACAATACTCAATAACACTCCAGAACTTCTCTAACACCATCCCCACCACCCACACCACCACCACCACCTCCACCACCCCCACCTCCACTACCACGACCTCTACTTTTTAATTTATTTTTGGCTGAGGGTAAGTTTTTTTTATGGGGGAGGGGGTCCAAACCCCCCAACCAGCCAAGATCAGGGGCTGGCCTGACTGCTCGCCATAGGGCAGGGACGCAGGACCCCTGGGGGGATTAATCCTCCGGTTACCCAAAGAAGGAAGCATGGACAGAAGAGAAAGAGAAAGCGGGGAAAAGACAACTCGGGGGAGGTTGAGGGCGCTGCATTCCTCATTCAGATAGACCTGCCCCTAACCCTTACTTTCACTCTTTCTTTTCTCACCACCTCTCGTTATGCTATCGAAAGGCAAGAGGAGGAGGAGGAGGTAGATGGAATGGGAAATAATGACAAATACTAAGGAGGTGGAAGGAGGGTGTATGACGGGGAAAAAAAATACGATGATCAAAAGGAAAGGGAGAAACGAGTAAAAGAGAAAAAGATGAATCGAAAGGTGGGTAGGAGGAGATAAAGGAAATGGAAAGAAAAATGTTGTAGGAGGAAGTAAAGAGGACTGATGCCATGACTGAAGAGGTGAAAAGTGTGTGAGAAAAAATACTTATGCCCAAAGGGGAAATAAGAGAGAAAAAATAGTAAAAGGTGAATGGAAAGGTAAAAAGGAGGAGGCAGAGGAAGTGAGACATAACGGCGTGAATCAGGAGGTAGAAAGTGTGGGAAAGAGAAAAAATACGATGATAAGGAAAGCGAAATAATCAAAGAGAAGAAAAAGGTGAACGGACGGTGCAAAGTGGAGGAGGTGAAGGAAAGGGGAAATAATGACATGAGGGAGTTGAAAAATGTGAATGTGACAGAAAATATGCCAATGATCGAAAGAATGAGTGAAAGAGTAAAAGAAAATGATAATCGAAACGTAGTTAAGAGTTAGTTATGATGATGATAAAGGTGATGGTGGTTCTGGTGATTGTGAGGCTGCAAGTGGTAATGATGTTGATTGTGGTGGTGGTGGTGATGGTTGTAGTAGCAGTTGTGTTGTGGTAATGGTTGTGGTGGTGGTAGTAGTAGTAGTAGTAGTTGTTGAAATCGTAGCCGTAGCAGGTAGTGACAAGAAAGGTAAGAAAGTAGTGGTAAGAAAGTACTGATGATATACAAATACTAACATGAATATCAATAATTATCAGATATACAAATAACTGTGAAATCCGTCCAATACTTAATCATTTATATTCATCACGGCATCACACTCCCGCCACTCCCTCCCTTGTTCCCCGCCACGACTCCTGTCCTCTCGCCACTCCTCCTGCCAGTACATTTTACACTCAATGTCGTTTTTATAAATTCCTAACTTTATTACATCCATTTTTTGATAAGTTTTATTATATGCTTTCATTACTCGAATCTCACATTTATTTCCTCTTTTTCCGGCTCATGATTTTTGTGAGGTCTGGTCATTCGTTCTTTTAGCCCCCAGTATTTTTTCCCATTACGTGACGCCAGGGGGAATATTTTCCTTCACTTTTGTCTGTCTCAATTCATGCATATGTTTTTCAGGCGTTACATTTATCACGTTTTCTTTATTTCGCTCCACGCATGTTCTTTTAGTATAACTTCACCACCGCCAGCAATTTGGGTATGCGGTGGCTGAGTGGTTAGTGTGCTGGGCTAACATTCACCACGCCATGGACTACGTCGGTTCGAATCCTTACGTTACCGCCTGGGATTTTTCAGTCACCGCCGAGTGGCCAAAGACTACCCACATGCTGTCCAGAAGACCACCCATCAACCCGGACTCGAGAAGAAACCGTCCAGTGAATCAAGAATGAGTTCCGGGGGGCAGCATGAGCCAAGCACAACTGGCGCCACTATAAAAATTGCCTGCGCCACGACGGGCTTGGGCCGATCAGCTGGCCCCTGAAGAAAACCTACCGGCGCTAAAGGCGGGGATGGAAAAAAAAAAGAAGAAAAAAAAACTAACCCCCCCCACACCATCAACACCAGTACCATCACCTCCTCCATCATCACCAGTACCACCATCCTCCCCCTCCTCCCAGCCATCACTGCCACTTCCACCCAACCCACCACCTAAATCACCACTACCACAACCACTTATCATTCCATTGACTTTCCACCCACTAGAAACAGCAGCTGTACCACCATATTATAGCACTTTAATAATAAGAACTATTATTATTATTATTATTATTATTATTATTATTATTATTATTATTATCAATATTATTATTATCATTATGATTATTATTATAATTACTATTACCATTACTATTACTAAAATTGACATTAATAACCTATTCCACGTGTGTTTTATGATATGCAAATACTCTTTCTGATTCAAGCAGATCTGTCTGACGACACACACACACACACACACACACACACACACTAAACGCATTCTGTCCGCCTTAATGACTATGAAAACTGGGAAAACATAGTAAAACGAGCAAGACCATAAATATCAACTACTGTGGTCAGACAATTCCCAAAATAGTGAGTAATATATACGAAAACTATGCCATTAAAAAACTGTTCTATTAACAAGCGAATTAAACCTTTCGTACCTCATGTTGGTAATTTAAGAAACTCGCCTCCGTAAAACACAAAACAAAATAATCATCCTCAGCAGATGATCATCATCCCCGTATTAATTAAGAGCCATCCCTTCCTCGGCCATTCATCACAAAGGGAGAAAGGCTCAGGAAGCAGGAGGAGCACCGGAGAGAGAGAGAGAGAGAGAGAGAGAGAGAGAGTGAGGAGCGGAAGCCGGCAGGCGAGAGGGGGAGGCGAAGGAGGGAGAGGAATGGGACAAACTGGTGGGGAGTATGGAGGGTGAAGCGGGAGTTTGGGGGGAGCAGTTGGGGGGATCGAGGAGTAAAGGGGTACTGATTGGCTGGGGGGGAAGTTAGAAGGGGGTTAGGAGATGATATACTGATGATGGGGGGGGGGGAGGGGGAGGTTAATTAAAGACGGATTGAGGGTGGGGGAGGGAGGATAAGGAGGGGAAAGACAAGCTAGATAATCATTAAAGGGCGTGGGAGATCGCTAATCACATTATCACCTTGTTAAAGCTCAAAGCAGTCCTCCCTTTATTTTTTTCTAATTCCTTTTACTCTAGGCTGGGTTAGTGTTGATGGTTTGTCATGGGCGTGTTTATCCCTCAAGTGTTTCGTTCCCGATCGTCATGTCCTAAGTAATCGGGCAAGCTGCGAGTGTAACAACCTCTTAATATAGTCCCTTGTTTGATGGCGTAATAAAGAGCACCTACAATACCTGGTGACTGGTTAGCCATATTTAGGTGGAATCCTGGAATACCCTCAGGAATAAGATGGGAATACAGGTGTCACAAGTAAAAGAAACAAAAAACACGAGAGAGAGAGAGTCTACTGTAATACATGTTGGACTAAAATACTGAAACAAATAAAAGCTGTATTTCGAAGATTGCGTTAGGTGAAGAATGTAAGAGTTTCAACAGCTTTGGTTAGGCTTAAGTGTGGTGATGAGACTACGCGCCGGGCAGCTTCATTTGGACCCGCACGGAACGACACTCGGCTCGAAACACCAATACGGGACCTTGACGAGCTCAGGATATTTCGCTCGTTCCATCATTACCGGAAGCCTTATGGACGAGCTAAGGATGAAGAACACCAAGTATAAGCTACATACACAAGCTTAGCGTAATAAAAGATGCATTACGTAAAATTAACACACTATCGAGACTTGCTGCAGCTTGTCTTGCTGACCCTAAGACCCTCCTCTCCTCCCTTCCCCTTCCTTCCCAGCAGCCTGAGGTGCGACGATTCTCTCCTCATTACTCCCTCACACTCACGCTCCCCGGTTCCTTCACACTCATCCCTCAGCACTGTGTCAGACTGCTCATGACTGTTCATGCTACACACACGCACGCCGCCCCGTCCCTCTCGTCGGGGCGGGGCAGAGCGCGCCTCACACTCCGATCACGGCCGCGGCGTCAACATCACCGGCCAGGCACCGATGACGTCACGGCCGGCAGCCAATCACAGCACGGAACCTCCTCCTTCAAATATTACTAATTATACGCCTTTAGATACCTTCAATTCACTCCTCGGACGATTCTCAACATGGACAAGCCTCACAATCACTGTAATAATCAAGAATAGTCGCATGGAAAGGAGCAAACTGGCAGGGCAAGGCTTCAGGCGGCAGGGCGCCCACTTCATCCTCCCCACCGGCCTCCCCTGCCTCAACCATTGCCTATACGCCGCGTCCCTTCCTGCAAGAACAACCACACCGTTTCTCACCTGATCCTTGCCTCGCCTCGCCTCAGCACGCCGCCGCCCGCCTTGCACACGCGCGACACACCCGCCGGGGACCCCAACACGCACGGCACACTGACACACCCTCACTCCGGCACTTTCCGCAGCACTCTGGGCTTGGCGTGACGTCACCGATGCGCCTTTGTTTTACCCACAATGCCCCGATGGTTTTGTCGACATGGTTACAATGACACCTGGGGCACTTTGGTCGCTCTCCATCGAATAATAAGCATTGCTATTGAAGTTTGCGATTAAATAAATAATTTCTTCCATTGCTTAGTTAAATAATAATACTAAAATATAATGGCATTCCCTACATTACCTCTCTGAGAGCTAGCAACACAAGGCGCCTCACCTCTGCGTCAGTGCCTCGCCACTCGCTTATTACTGCCTAAATATTTCACTATAAACGAAGGACTCCATGCTATAAATCATTCCTCTGTGTGAGGCGGCGCAGGGATCACTGTACACCCCTTTTTTCCAACCCTGGGGTCGTGACCTCAAGTGAGGTCGCCAAGCGTTTTTCATGGGGTCGCCAAGACCTCAAAATTTCAACCATTGTGTTATAATATACAATATACAACTAAACTACTGGGGTCGCAGTCATGTCTAGAGGTGCATGATTGGGGTCGCAGTCATGTCTAGAGGTACATGATTGGGGTCGAATGAAAAAAGGTTGGGAACCACTGCCCGGGTCCACCATCATGATGACTTGTACGGCCCACGCCTGCATGACCACTGCCACCAGGGAGACACATCGTTCACAGGCTTGCCAACACTGCTGACACATGTAATAATGCGGCCCTTATAACCCCCCCCCCAAAAAAAACATTTTTAACAAAATTCCTCCCCTCGCACACACAACCAGGTATTCTTCCTTCCCAGGTGTCACGAATCAGACAAAAGTTCCTGATATTCCTCTTATAATTTCATCCCTTAATTAAAACCAGGCACCTCATCAACCATTACAAGAACAAAACAAAACACACATTCTCCCGCACTACAACAGGTGTTCTCCCCCCCAGGTGTCGTGGATCAGGCGCCAGGACCTGCACGTGCTGACCACAGGTAGCTTCACCTACACGACGGACACGAGGTTCCGCGCGCTGCACCTGCCCGGCTCGCCCTTCTGGAGCCTGGAGGTGGACCGGCCCGCCATCACCGACTCCGGCCTCTACGAGTGCCAGGTGTCCACGCAGCCCGAGGTATCCCGCCGCTTCAAGCTCAGCGTTGTGGGTGAGTGATGATCCTATTCAAGTTTATGAAGTAGAAACTCAGATTAGCACCATGAAACCTAACAAGCCTTGTGGACCTGATGGGCTCAGTCCCGGTGTCTTGAGATTATTACCTGCCCAGTGGATCCTCACCATTTCAGTGTTATTTAATGCAGTCTTTTCCTCAGGGAGTTATCCCTCATCCTGGCGCCGTGCTCGTATGTTCACAATATTTAAGAGAGGTAACAGGAAAATTCCGGTGAACTACCGAGGGATCAATGTTATTAATTGTTTGGTAAAGCTCTTTGATTCAGTGTTGAGTTCTGGATTGAATTCTTGGTTTGTTCCATACAGAGAACAGGCTGGTAGCCAAGAAGGTAGAGGCTGCATAGAACACATTGTGACGCTGCGTCTGTTGATGGATAAGGCCAGGAGGAAGAGACTGAAGATGTTCATAACTTTTGTTGACTTTACAATGGCATATGACCGCGTCCCAAGCACTGTATTATTTAGGATATTGAAGACAATCGTGTGTGGTGCGGTAATGCTGGCAGTACTTGTAAGCATGTATTCTGTGACCCGCAGTATAGTTGGTGCCGCTATTGTGACGGCTTCAGCTGGTGTGAGGCAAGGCTCCCCAACGTCGTGCTTGTTATTCATTATCTTTGTAAATGACCTTATTGCTCTGATTAGGAATGGTGTGATGTGGACGGGTTTCTCGCATGGCTGCACACCTTAGTATTAATGGACGATACAGTCCTTTTATCAACAACGAGACAGGGGATGCAGAGAAAGTTGACGCTGTTAAATGAGTACTCTAAGGGTCATGGAATGTGTGTCAATAATGTGAAAACTAAATTTTGTGCCTTGAATTATTTGCCAGAGGAGAGGGTTCCGTTTATCATTGAACAAATTGCAGTAGAGTGGTGTGATAGACACACGTATCTGGGCAGCCTTTTCACTTCAGACGGATCATTATCGTCAGCTTTAGCTGCGCACGCTGAGACAAAGATGTGTCACATACTTAAATTTGTGTATTTTCTTTAAAAAAATAGGGACGTCCCATTTCAAGTAAAATTTAAGGTATTTAATGCTGCCCTAATGTCACCAGTGCTGTGTGGATGCGAATCATGGCTCAACGGGGACCTGAAACCGATAGAGAAATTATACAACTGGGCTGTAAAACAACTGCTCGGCGTTCGTATGACAACCTGTACGGATATTTGTTACGTTGAACTTGGCTTACCACCACTCAAGTATTTAGTTATTAGTAAACAACGAAAATTCTTTCAAAGCTTGTGGAAGGAACGCCAACATATGATGGATGATCCGTGGGTGCATGCAGTAAAGTTGGTTCTTGCTACGAACACTGCGACATGTACGAGGCCTGATCACAGATAACAGTAATGGTTGCGAAGTAGGACTTAACAACGTGAAACGTTCCATTTGTGAATCCACGTCCTCGAGGCGTGTTACATACCGGCTGCTCAACCCTAACCTGACTATCGATGTATGTTACTTGAGGGGTAATAATGTCTGTGAACATAATAGAACTGCATACAGCCAATTTAGGCTGAGTGGATATAAACTGGCAATTGAGTGTGGAAAATGGAACAGGCGCGGTCGTGGACGCCTACCCGTGGAAGAGCGCCTGTGTCTCTGCGGGAGCATACAGACAGAACTACATGTGTTAGAATCTTGTCCCCTCACTGATGATATCCGTGCTCAGTACGTGTTCACATCTGGAAGCAGCTGATGGACACGCGTGATCAGTTTGTCGTACCTAAGATAGTGTATACTGTAATGTCACGTTTTACATAGGTATGCTACATCTCCTGCAGATAGTATGTTTTCTTTTAATGTTTGGTAACTTCATAGTTTTCCCGAAGTTCTGCTCGATTCTTACCCGTTTGACATTTCTTTTAGTGTTCATGTATTTTACTTTTTCGTTTGACATTTCTTTTAGTGTTTATATGTTTTACTTTTTCGACCGATATTTCTTTTATTGTTTATGTGCTTTAATTTTTCGTTTGATATTTCTTTTAGTGTTCATGTGTTTTACCTTTTATTTCTCTTTTGTTTTAGAGTTTTATGAGTTTTATGACTTTGTAGTTTAGATGTGGTTTAGTCAATTTTATTTGTTTATGGAACGTTTGTAATTTACTGGTATGGGCACAGGATTCGTGGAAATAGTTCTGTGTTGGATGCTTGTGCTTTATTGAAAAATGGGCTTTTGTTTGAGTTTTAATATTAACGTGCTAATATAATCGCAAATTAAGGATATACTTTTGTTTTAAGTTCAGGAGCTACACTACTTTAATAAAACTGAGATATTCTGTGTTGGACTACAAATAAGTCGCATGTTTTCCAAGTCTTATACATTTTTTCCATGGTTGTTATTAAGATCGTTTTAATGAGTTGTATGTAATATTATGATTTTGTGGTCAATAAAGAATTGAATTGAATTGTGTGTGTGTGTGTGTATGTGTGTGTGTGTGTGTGTGTGTGTGTGTGTGTGTGTGTGTGTGTGTGTGTGTGTGGTAGCATGGGATGAATGTATATGGATGACTGAGGGCTAAGAGGATGAGACAGAGTGGAGTCTGAGGCTCTTCGTCTCATCAGCTCTCCTCCTCTTACTGAATCTTTTACTTCTTAAATACCGCCGCCATGTTGCCTCTCTTTCTATTTTCTTTCGATATTTTCATGCTGACTGCTCTTCTGAACTTGCTAACTGCATGCCTCCTCCCTCCCCCGTCATGCCACACACGACTTTCTACTCAAGCTCATCCCTCTACTGTCCAAATCCCTTACGCAAGAGTTAACCAGCATTTTCACTCTCCCATCCCTCACGCTGGTAAACTCTGGAACAATCTTCCTTCATTTGTATCTCCTCCTGCCTACGACTTGAACTCTTTCAAGAGGGGGGTATCAGGACACATCTCCTCCCGAAATTGACCCCTCTTTCGGCCACTCCTCTAACTCTTTTTAGGAGCAGTGAGTAGCGGGCTTTTTTTTCACATTTGTTTCCTTTTTTTTATGCCCTTAAACTGACTCCTCTGCTGTACAAAAAAATATATATACAGACAGGAAATGAGGGAGGAGGAGGAGGAGGAAGAGGATAAATTTAAGTAAGAGGATGTAGCTAGCTACCAGTGGCTTCCGGTAACAACTTACTCGAAAAATCAATCACGGGGGGAATATCACGAATATCAAAATAGGTAAAAAAAGAAAAAAGAGGGGGAGATGAGAGGGGATGATGAAAGGATGGGCATGACCTCACAGAAGCCTTAGAGATGAACAAAGCGAAAGGAAAGGATTAAGAACAAGGGGGAAGAGAAAGATAAATGAGGAAGAAAATATATAGGGCGAGAAGGTGGAAAGTAAAGAGACGTGTGAAGGTAGTGAGAGGTGAAGAAAGTGTTAAACGAAGGGATGGAAAAGAAAAGAAGGGACGGAAGAGAAGAGGAAAAGAAAAATAATTAAAAGGAATGAAAATGAAAAGATAAAAAGTACAAGAAGGAAGGAAAGGTGAAGCAAAAAATATGTGTCAGGAAGAAAAAGAAAGAGAAGAATGAGGGAAAAAGAGAAAGGACAGGAAACACAAGGCTTGCAAGGAATGAAAAAAACAGAAAAAAATACGTAGAAACAAGGAAGAAAAGATAGAAAAAGAACCACGGGTACTAAAAAGGAGGGAATAAACCAGGGAAATAGTGATGAGAAAAAATAATCAAGAAGGCAAGGAATTAAAAAATAGAGCTGAGAAATAAGTGACAGGAAGAGAACACAGAAACAATAGATGTGAGAGACGTGAGGAAGGAAGGAGAGGGACGAAGGAGGTTGGAGGAAGGAACGTGACAATTAAATCTCTATTCCATTTGACGTTAGTTAGCCTGGAAATATATATATATATATATTTTTTTATAATTAACTTTTTTTGCAATTCTTTATAAACTGTTTTGCTATATTTTAAATGTTATATTCATTTCTTCCTTTTTTTCTAATTTTCCCAATTTTTCGAATGATTTTACAATTTTTTTTATTTTTTTTTTGCTTTTCGTAGTATTTTTTTCCAGTTTTCCCTTTCACTTTTTTCTCGTATATTTTCTTTTTTTTTCTTTTTTTTGTCCTCCGTTTTTTTCGTGATCTCTTTTCTAGTTTTTATTTATTTTTCAAACAAAATCGTCTATTTATATTCTTAAGTACATCAGCTCGTTTCATTATTTTCTTTTATTATTATCATTATTATTATTATTATTATTATTATTATTATTATTATTATTATTATTATTATTATTATTATTATTATTATTATTATTATTACCATTTAGCCTAACAACAACAGCAACAACAACACTTCTTGAGCGCAAAGCACATGGGTGTCGTGGGCACCAAATCCCTACAGTATTTATTTCTCTAACTCGCTTCCTGCCTTTTTTCCCTCGACAAATATTAGAGTTATTCCTCTCCCTCTCGTCCTTCCCGCTGCCTTCTTTATCTTGGCCTCTTTCGGCTGTAATTTCCTTTACTTCTCTCTCTCTCTCTCTCTCTCTCTCTCTCTCTCTCTCTCTCTCTCTCTCTCTCTCTCTCTCTCTCTCTCTCTCTCTCTCTCTCTCTCTTAATTAATGTCTATTTTTTTCATATTGTAACCATACTTATAATCTGTCTCTCTTTTCTAATATTCCAACCCGTTCTTCTTTTTTTCTTTTCCTTCTCTTCCATTGCCTTTTATTCCTCTTTTTTTCCTATTCTTTCGTTCTTCACTTCATCGGAATCTCAGTCCCCACAAGCAAGCATTTTTTTCTCTCTCTTTTATCTCTCTCGCATTTTTCTCTCCTCCACGTTTCTCTCCATTTCCACCGCGTCTTCTCTTCCTCTTTCCATAAGATATTTCCTAATACCATTCTTCTTTCTTTCGTCTCCTTCTCATCCACGTCTCCTTTCCACAGGCTGAGAAGATGGATGAGGAGGATGAGGAGGAAGAGGAGGAGGAGGAGGATGAGGAGGAGGAGGAAGAGAGAGAGAGAGAGAGAGAGAGAGAGAATAATTAAATAAACACTTACAAACTCCTTCCTTGACCGTAACTTTCCTGGACACATTTGAATAAGGATCAAATTAGTTTTAAATAGTTTCTCACCCTCCTACACTTTTTTTCCTTTTCTCTCCCCTCCCTCCTTCTCTGTCCTTTCCTTCCTCTATTTTATCCTTCTTTCCTTTTACCGTAATGTGTGCCTATAGTCTCTCCTACTCTTCCTCCTTCTCTTCTCCCTTTCCCTTCCTCCCTCTCCCTCTCTTTTCCATTATTCCCTTCCTCCCTGCTTTTCTAATTTCCTTTTCAACCTTACGCTGCAACTCTTCATCTCCTTATCTCCCTTTCTTCCTCCCTCCCTCTCTCCTTTCACTATTCTCACCTTCCCTTCCTACCTCCATTCTAACCTTACTTAAAACAAATCTTTAATTTTCATCATTTTCCTTCTCTGTTTCGTTTTTTATCTTTCTTTTAATGCAGTTTAGCCACAATTTTCTTTTTTTTTTTTATATTCAATCTCGTACTGTCCTTTTCCTTAATGCAGTAAATCCCACTTTCGTACAGCAAAATATTTTCTTTCTTATTCCCATTTTCTTCAATTTTACAGAAATATTTTCCTTCTATTTACATTTTCTTCGGTTTTCCTTTTTTTTCCTTTTTTCACTCCACTTTAATCACAGTGCTCGTTGAGCTGCTTATTTTGTTGTTGCGGTTTTGTTTTCATCCTCTTCAATTGTTTACTTTATATTTTTCAGTTTTCCTTTTTTTAATTTAAATTTATTTTTATTTATTTATTCATTTACTTTATTTATTTATTTATTTATTTATTTATTTATTATTCATTTTCTTTTTGTGTGTGTGTGTGTGCAGGTCAAGCACACGTTCTGTACCCCACCAGTGTGCCGCATTCTCCAATACCTTCCTTTTACAGTTCTTTTCCCCTTCCTTCTCCTTTTCTCTTCCTCGATTCCTGTTTTTCTAGCAATTAAGTCACACATAATTTTTTTTCTTTAATAAGTGGCTGCTTCCCGCCACAATAAACCCATGAACCCGCCCCATAACTTTTGTACATGGGAGTATAGGCCTAACTAGTTTTTGGCAAAGGCCTTTTGAAGGTTATTGCGTCCTGCCAAACCTTTAAAATTATGAAGCTAATAGTTGTACCGACCCTCCTCTGCCTCCTCTCTGCCTTCTTCAATTCCTATCCCCCCTTATCGATGTTATTTTTCTGTTTTTCTTTCCATCTCTCTCTCTCTCTCTCTCTCTCTCTCTCTCTCTCTCTCTCTCTCTCTCTCTCTCTCTCTCTCTCTCTCTCTCTCTCTCTCTCTCTCTCTCTCGCTCTGTGTGTGTGTGTGTGTGTGTGTGTGTGTGTGTGTGTGTGTGTGTGTGTGTGTGTGTGTGTGTGTTTACGTTGCGGCCTATTGCGCCGGCAGGCTTCTTCCCGGAGGGGCCTGATGGTCGGCCCAAGTCTTCTTGGCGGTGGGGCCTGATGGTCAGCCCAGCCCGTTCTGGCGCAGGCGAGTGTTTATAGTGGCGCCATCTTGTATTGGCTCATGCTGCCCCCCGGAACACGTTCTTGACCTTCTATCTGATCGCCAGTATGGGTTCGCAAGGGGCGTTCTACTGGCGATCTTCTTGCTCTCTTAACTGACTCTTGGTCATCCTCTCTTAGCCGTTTCGGTGAAACTTTCTCTGTTGCGCTAGACATATCGAAAGCGTTCGATAGAGTCTGGCACAAGTCTTTGCTTTCTAAACTGCCCTCTTTCGGATTCTATCCCTCTCTCTGTTCCTTTCTCTCCACTTTCCTTTCCGGCCGTTCTATCTCTGCGGTGGTAGACGGTCACTGCTCTTCCCCTAAACCTATCAACAGTGGCGTTCCACAGGGCTCTGTCCTATCACCCACTCTCTTCCTGTTATTCATCAATGATCTTCTTTCCATAACAAACTGTCCTGTCCACTCATACGCCGACGACTCCACTCTGCATTATTCAACTTCTTTCAATAGAAGACCCTCTCAACAAGAAGTACACAACTCCAGACTGGAGGCTGAAGAACGCTTAACCTCAGACCTTGCTATCATTTCCGATTGGGGTAGAAGGAACCTTGTGTCCTTCAATGCCTCAAAAACTCAATTTCTCCACCTATCATCTCGACACAATCTTCCAAACACCTTTCCCCTATTATTCGACAACACTCAGCTGTCACCTTCTTCAACACTAAACATCCTCGGTCTATCCTTAACTCAAAATCTCAACTGGAAACTTCATATCTCCACTCTCGCTAAATCAGCTTCCTCGAGGTTGGGCGTTCTGTATCGTCTCCGCCAGTTCTTCTCCCCTGCGCAGTTGCTATCCATATACAGGGGCCTTGTCCGCCCTCGTATGGAGTATGCATCTCACGTGTAGGGGGGCTCCACCCACACAGCTCTTAAATTCCGCCGCGATGTTGCCTCTCTTTCTATCTTCAATCGATATTTCCACGCAGACTGCTCTTCTGAACTTGCTAACTGCATGCCTCACCCCCTCCCGCGGCCCCGCTGCACACGACTTTTTACTCATGCTCATCCCTATACTGTCCAAACCCCTTATGCAAGACTTAACCAGCATCTTCACTCTTTCATCCCTCACGCTGGTAAACTCTGGAACAATCTTCCTTCATCTGTATTTCTTCCTGCCTACGACTTGAACTCTTTCAAGAGGAGGGTATTAGGACACCTCTCTTCCCGAATTTGACCTTGCTTTTGGCCACCTCTTCTGATTCTTTATGGGAGCAGCGATTAGCGGGCTTTTTTTATTATTGTTTTTTTTTGTGTGTGCCCTTGAGTTGCCTCCTTTGTTGTAAAAAAAAAAAATTATAATGATGCCAGGCGACGAGTAAAAAGATTAGTATGTCAGGCAAAGCATATTTTTTGAAGAAACTATTGCAGCCAACTGTAAAAATAATCCGAAATCCTTCTTCAGTTACATAAACAACAGAAAGGGGATCAGAAGTGGAATTGGACCTTTAACAAACAGCGACGGTGCACTAGTGACTGACAGCCAACACGTTGCAAACCTATTAAACAATTACTTTTCCTCGGTGTTCAATACTAACAGTCTTCCCACCAAAACCAACTACACCAGTACTAATGTAAATCCCGAGCATGCGTTGCCTAACTTTGAAATAACAACCGATGAAGTCCTTAAAGCCCTCCAATCACTTAAAACAAATAAAAGTCCGGGACCTGACAAAGTATATCCTACTCTGCTCAAAGAAACAAAGAGCGAAATACTCTCCTCCCTCACAACCGTATTAAATATGTACTTGCGACAAGGCATCGTCCCTTCGGATTGGAAAAAGGCTAACGTGACACCGATTTTTAAGAAAGGAGACAAAAAAGTACCAGGTAATTACAGGCCCATTAGTCTAACTTCGATTGTAGGTAAGCTACTTGAGAGCATAATTAGAGACAAAATTGTGAGTTACCTTGAAAGCCACTCATTAATTGGGGACTCACAACATGGCTACCGTAACAAAAGATCCTGCCTGTCTAACCTATTAACCTTTTATAACGACCTCTTCACTGTTTATGACGTAACCAAATCACTGGACGTAGTCTATCTTGATTTCCAGAAAGCGTTTGATAAAGTCCCACAACATAAATTACTTTACAAATTAAATCAAATAGGTATTGACGGTCAAGTAAACCAATGGATCGCGAATTTCTTGAGCAACAGACAACAAAGAGTGGTGATTGACGGATTTAACTCAGAGTGGGCGCCGGTCACCAGTGGCGTCCCTCAGGGCTCGGTTCTTGGCCCAGTGCTCTTCATTATTTACATGAACGACGTGGATGTTGGACTCAATAATCGCATTAGTAAATTTGCAAACGACACAAAGATTGGTAACTCGGTTCTCACTGACGAAGACAGGCAAAGCCTCCAAGAGGATTTGCACAAATTTTCAGCTTGGTCGGATAGATGGGAGATGCCCTTTAACGTAGACAAGTGCAAGGTCCTTCAAGCTGGAACGAGGAATAAGAAGTTCGATTACGAAATGCGCGGCGCTAAACTCAAAAGCGTTCAATGCGTCAAGGACTTGGGGATCAAATCGTGTCAAACCTCAAATTCTCACAGCAATGCATCGATGCAGCAAATATAGCGTACAGAATGTTGGGCTTCAATGAAAAAAACTTTTTATTCATGAATAAAGACGTAATACTTCCGCTCTACAATAGTTTAGTCAGACCCCACTTGGAATAGGCTTTACAGTTTTGGTCTCCCCACCATGCAAAGGACATTGCTAAATTAGAAGGTGTTCAGCGTCGAGCAACAGAAATGATCCCTTCCTTGCGCAACAAATCCTACGAAGAAAGGCTTTCCACCCTTAACATGTTCTCTCTTGAGAAACGTCGCCTCCGAGGAAAACTGATCGAATGTTTTAAAACACTTAATGGTTTCACGAATGTAGACAGATCAACATTGTTTATGATCGATGACACTTTGCGCACGAGGAACAATGGCACAAAACTCAGATGTAGACAAGTAAATTCTGACTGCACCAAGTTTTTCTTCACCAACGTTGTAGTGCGAGAATGGAATAAGCTTCCACCATCAGTGGTCCAGTGTAACACGATTGAGTCGGATTGACTCCTTTAAAAACAAGCTCGACCGTCACTTCCTTTAACTTAATATTAACTAGAGTAGAAATGCAACGTTTTGGAGATTTCTGATTAATGTAAAATCATTTAGGTTAAAGGACAGACCACCTAGTCTGGACCATGGGGTCTGTGTGGTCTGATTTTCTATGTAAATCTATGTAAATCCATCCACCACCCACTCGCCTTCTCTTCCTCCTCCCCTCAATTCCATTTCATCCATCCCTTCATTTTCAACCATTAGCCTCTCGTCATCTCCCTTTTTCTGCCGCCACACCTCGCCTCCTCCGTCACTCCACCCTTAGGCCTGTCCTTTTTTCCTTCTCTCTCTCTCTCTCTCTTGCCCTCCTCTCTTCCTGTCACTTTTTTTTTCTCAGCTCTATTTTTTTCTAATTCCTTGCCTTCTTGATTCATTTTCTTTCGTATCACTATTTCTCTACATAGTTTATCCCTTCCTCTTTTTTGGTACCCTTGGTTCTTATTTATCTTTCCTTCCTTGGTACTACTTTTTTTCTGTTTTTTATTCCTTCCTAGCCTTGTGTGTTCCGGTTACCGGAAGCCACTGGTAGCTACATCCTCTTACTTAACGTTCTCCTCGTCTTCCTCCTCCTCGTCATCCTCCCCCTCCCTCATTTCCTGCTCTGTATCTATCCGTCTCATCCTCTTAGCCCTCGGTCATTCATATACAGTCATCTCATGTCAACACACACACACACACACACACACACACACACACACACACACAAACACACACACTGACCTCACTCTCACTCCTCTTTCCTCCTCCACTCACACTAATGTCACACCAAACACCCACACACACATCAGCAAACCTCCTCACACTTCACTACCAGCAATTCTAACCCTAACCTACACACGGGGACAGCGGCTCTCGTAGGTGCCTTCTCCTCACCCCGCCGAACGCCCCGCTCCCCGCCTACCCGAAGACAGAAGCCATCATCTATTCCTTGCACCGCCACGCACGCCTCTTCCTCCCTTCCCCGTCCGCCTTCCATATTCCTCACCCTCACGACACACGACACATGCGACACACGCAATTTCATTTCATTAACTAACACATCCTTCTGTTCCACACCCCACACTGTTACTTAATTAATATTTTAGTTTTTAATTTGTTAATTGGTAAGTTAGCCCGTAATTTATTGGTTGGTTAGTTATTATATGGTCAGTAGTTAGTAGGTTAATTAGCTAGTTAGTTAAATTGTCATTGGCAACAAAATACACAATGCATACTACAGACGAGTAATATTACGCAATTATTCACTCCAGTAACACACACACACACCATGCCCACCCTTCCTCACCCCCATCACCCCCACACCCTGCACCCATTCGTTCCTTCACCCCTGATACACCCCACACCCTGTACCCATTCGTTCCTTCACCCCTGATACACCCCACACCCTGTACCCATTCGTTCCTTCACCCCTGATACACCCCACACCCTGTACCCACTCGTTCCTTCACCCCTGATACACCCCACACCCTGTACCCACTCGTTCCTTCACCCCTGATACACCCCCACATCCTCTACCCACCCTTCTGCCATCCCCAGAACACCTCGCACCCCTTTATCCACCCTCACCAGTCACCCCCAACACAAACTCATTCCACTCACCCACAACGCTGAGCCTGAAGCGACGGAATATCTTGGGCTGCGTGGACACCTGGCACTCGTGGAGGCTGGAGTCGGTGATGGCGGGCCGGTCCACCTCCAGGCTCCAGAAGGGCGAGCCGGGCAGGTGCAGCGCGCGGAACCTCGTGTCCGTCGTGTAGGTGAAGCTACCTGTGGTCAGCACGTGCAGGTCCTGGCGCCTGATCCACGACACCTGGGGGGGAGAACACCTGTTGTAGTGCGGGAGAAATGTGTGTTTTGTTTTGTTTTTGTAATGGTTGATGAGGTGCCGGGTTTTAATTAAGGGATGAAATTATTAGAAGAGTATCAGAGACTTTTGTCTGATTCGTGACACCTGGGAAGGAAGAATACCTGGTTGTGTGTACGAGGGGAGGAATTTTGTTTGAAATGTTTTTTTTTTTTTGGTTATAAGGGCCGCATTATTACATGTGTCAGCAGTGTTGGCAAGCCTGTGAACGATGTGTCTCCCTGGTGGCAGTGGTCATGCAGGCGTGGGGCGTACAAGTCATCATGATGGTGGACCCGGGCAGTGGTTCCCAACCTTTTTTCAGGCGACCCCAATCATGCACCTCTAGACATGACTGCGACCCCAATCATGCACCTCTAGACATGACTGCGACCCCAATCATGCACCTCTAGACATGACTGCGACCCCAATCATGCACCTCTAGACATGACTGCAACCCCAGTAGTTTAGTTGTATATGTGTTATTATTATAACACAATGATTGAAATTTTGAGGTCTTGGCGACCCCAGGAAAAACGCTTGGCGACCTCACTTGAGGTCACGACCCCAGGGTTGGGAAAGGGGGGTGTACAGTGATCTCTGCGCCGCCTCACACAGAGGAATGATTTATAGCATGGTGTCCTTCGTTTATAGTGAAATATTTAGGCAGTAACAAGCGAGTGGCGAAGCACTGACGTAGAGGTGAGGCGCCTTGTGCTGCCAACTCTCAAGAGAGGTAACGTAGGGAATGCCATTATATTTTAGTATTATTATTTAACTAAGCAATGGAAGAAGTTATTTATTTAATCGCAAACTTCAATAGCAATGCTTATTATTCGATGGAGAGCGACCAAAGTGCCCCAGGTGTCATTGTAACCATGTCGACAAAACCATCGGGGCATTGTGGGTAAAACAAAGGCGCATCGGTGACGTCACGCCAAGCCCAGAGTGCTGCGGAAAGTACCGGAGTGAGGGTGTGTCCGTGTGCCGTGCGTGTTGGGGTCCCCGGCGGGTGTGTTGCGCGTGTGCAAGGCGGGCGGCGGCGTGCTGAGGCGAGGCGAGGCGAGGATCAGGTGAGAAACGGTGTGGTTGTTCTTGCAGGAAGGGACGCGGCGTATAGACAATGATTGAGAGCAGGATGGAGTGAGTGCCCTGCTGCCTGAAGCCTTGTCCTGCCAGTTTGCTCCTTCCCGTGCGACTATTCTTGATTATTACAGTGATTGTGAGGCTTGTCTATGTTGAGAATCGCCTGGGGAGTGAATTGAAGGTATTTAAAGGCGTATAATTAGTAGTATTTGAAGGAGGTTGTTCCGTGCTGTGATTGGCTGCCGGCCGTGACGTCATCGGTGCCTGGCCGGTGATGACGCCGCGGCGGTGATCAGAGTGAGTCGCGCTCTGCCCCGCCCCGACGAGAGGGACGGGGCGGCCGGCGTGTGTGTAGCATGAACGGGGCCTCATTCTGACACAGTGCTGAGGAATGAGTGTGAAGGAACCGGGGAGCGTGAGTGTGAGGGAGTGATGAGGAGAGAATCGTCGCACCTCAGGCTGCTGGGAGGGAAGGAGGAAGGGAGGAGAAGAGTCTTAGGGTCAACAAGACAAGCCGCAGCAAGTCTCGATAGTGTGTTAATTTTACGTAATGCATCTTTTATTATACTAAGGTTGTGTATAATGTTACGAGCGACACAGTAGTTTTGTCTAGGGTGATAATTTAAGAAACTGGTTACCCGAACATTAAATGAGGTGATGAAAATACGAAGATAGTCCTTAACATAAATTTAATGTATAAGTAAGAAACAACGAGTAATTACGTTACTTGCTCTTAAGACCTTATGGTCGTTTAAATCAAGTAAATGGTGTGAAGGTCATTAAGCACAAAATAGTTCAATACGAGTATGGAAAATAACAAGATAATATACCAAAACGAAGATTAAACCAAAGACAAAATGACACACAGATAACAATGAGAAAAAGAAAACACAAGAAACCCACACAATGACACAATAATAATAGATAATAATAACCACCACCAATGAATAAATGGATGATAATCACTGATGAATGGATGAATGAAAAGATAAGGACACAGAAATGATGAGATATGAGAAAAATAGTATTGTTCACCTCCTATAGTTCACTGGTCACTTTGTAAGTGGTTACTGACTCACTGACTCGGCTGATGACGTGAGAGTTGTTGTTGCTGCTAGCCGAACCCTCAGGAGATGAGCACACTTTGGCCTTTGAGATGGGACTAACTCTCACACTTTGTGGAGGTTTCGACAATGCCTCTGAAATAGCCCAAGGCTATTTGATAAGCCTAAAGCCTTAGCCGAAGCTAGCTCAGGGAGCAACAGGTACAATAATTGATAATTCAGTAGTTAGCAACAGAGATAGTCTGGTTGCAGTAATACCTCCCCCCTGAAGAGTCTGGTTGCAGTAATACCTCCCCCCTGAAGACGACACCACTGGGTTGATTTGTAGTTGTAGGTAGCCGTTGTTGCCCAGTGGAGTCGTAGTGGTTGACTTCTGGTCAAGTCGAGTTTTTAGATGCGAGATAGGGCGTCGGCGATGATGTTCTCCCTCCCTTTTAAGTGGTTGACATTCAGGTTGTAGGGCTGGAGAAACAGGGACCATCTGAGAAGTCGCTGATTGGTAAACTTGCTGCGATTGAGGAAGGCCAATGGATTGTGGTCTGAGTAGACTTGGAGTGGTTCTTGAGCAGGCTGTATGTAGCATTCGAATTTCTGGATTGCTGAGACGATGGCCAGGAGCTCTTTCTCAATGGTGCTGTATCTTCTCTGGTGGATATTAAGTTTGCTGGAGTGGTACGCCACTGGATGAAGGATGCCCTCCACCTCTTGCAGTAATACAGCACCAAGAGCGGCATCACTGACATCAGTCTGCAGGGCAAAGGGCTGAGTGAAGTCTGGGGCGATGAGTACAGGACCCTGGGCCAGGAAGTTCTTGAGTTGGTCGAAGGCGGCCTGGCAATCCTCTGTCCACAAGTAGTGTACGGCTCCACTCGTGAGCCGTGTGAGAGGGACAGTGGCGGCCGCGAAGTTAGGGCAGAACCTCCTGTAATACCCTGCCATGCCCAGAAAGCGCCGCAGGGCCTTCCAGTAGTGGGGCAGGGTATTCAAGGATGGCAGAGATGTTGGCTTCCTTGGGTCGTACTCTGCCATTGCCCACCACGTGGCCCAGGTACGTCACCGTTGCTCGGCCGAAGGTAGTCTTAGCCAGCTTCACGGTGAAGTGGGCTGCCTGCAGTCTTGTCAGCACATCCCTGAGTCTCGTAAGGTGCTGCTCCCAATGCTCTGTAAAAATAAGAATGTCGTCTAGGTAAACGGACACTCCAATAAGATCCTGTAACAGATAATCCATGGCTCTCTGGAAGGTTGAAGGGGCATTCCTCATCCCAAAAGGCATTACATTATATTGGTAGAGCCCAAAGGGAGTGATGAAAGCGGATATCTCTTGTGCTCTCTCTGTGAGGGGAATTTGATAATAGCCCTTCAATAAATCCAGCTTTGTTATATACTGGGACCTTCCCACCTCATCGATCAAGTAGTCTATCCGTGGCAGGGGGTAGGCTTCTGGGACTGTCACAGCGTTGACCCTGCGGTAGTCGGTGCAGACACGCAGCTGTCCATCTTCCTTGGGGACGAGTAGACAAGGTGACGCCCAAGGAGACTGGCTGGGTTTCGCCAGCCCCTGCTCGAGTAGATAGTCCACCTCTTGCCTCATCTGGTCACGTTTCCTGGGGCTTATGCGATATGGAGGGTGACGAAGAGGAGAGGTGCCGGGGAGGAGCTTGACGTCATGAGAGGTGAGGTTACACAGGTTTGGATGATCATTGAACACATTAAACCGGTGAAGGATGGATAGGATGTCTTTTGATTGAGAGGATGAGAGATGGGACAGGTAATTAGATGGGTTACATAATATGGATGAATTATTTGTCCCTTCTGCATGAGTGGTGGTGGTTTCTAACGAAATAGAACATACAGGTCTCTCTGGTGAGCCAGGTGCAAGGCCAGCTCTAGTTTTATATAATTTAAGTTAAGTTAATGTGTATTTTCTGGGTACTTTTCCGGCGGTTAGGAGTGTCTATAATGTAATTTTGTTCACTGATCTTCTCATCGACTGTATAGGGACCATGGTATTTAGTTTGCAGGGGTGATCCTGGGACTGGAATAAAGACAAGGACTTTATCACCTGGTTTGAACTCTCTAACTTTAGCTCTAGTGTCAAAGTGTTTCTTCATGTCTCCTTGAGTTTGTTTGAGGTTGTCACGGGCAAAGGAGCGAACTTTGGTTAGTGTGTCTTTAAGTTTAACTAAATACTGGGTGACAGTGACAAGTTTGCTTGAGGTGTTATTAAGCAATTGGTCCTTGATGACTTTAAGGGGACCTCTTACCTTATGGCCATACAGTAACTCAAAGGGGGAGACTCCAAGGGACTCGTTAGGGGTCTCTTATGGCAAACAGGACGTAAGGTAGAGCCTCGTCCCAGTCCTGGTCCTGATCGTGACAAAATTTACGAAGAAGAGCCTTCAGTGTTTGGTGACATCTTTCTAAAGCTCCCTGTGACTGTGGATGGTACGCCGTAGATAAAGTTTGTGTGATGCCAAGCTCGGTGAGAACTGCCGTGAAGAGATCGCTCGTGAAATTAGTGCCACGGTCACTCTGAATCTCCCTGGGGATGCCAAAAGTGGTAAACAAGTGTGTAAGTTTGGATACAACAGTTTTGGCAGAGATGTTTTTGATAGGGAAACCTTCTGGGTAACGGGTGGTAGGGCACATGACAGTGAGGATGTATTGGTTACCTTTCTTTGTTTTGGGTAATGGGCCCACGATGTCAATGATGATTTTTGAGAATGGTTCTTCAGGCACCTGGATGGGCTGAAGAGGATAAAGAGGGATATTCTGGTTGGGTTTCCCCATTACCTGGCAAGTGTGGCAAGAATTAACAAATGAGGCAACATCCTTCCTAAGACCGGGCCAATAAAACTCATTAAGTAGCTTCTCACAAGTTTTCCTGATCCCATGATGGCCGGCTAGGTTCCCATGAGCGATCTCCATCACTGGCTCTCTTAAGGTGACGGGTAGGACTACTTGATGGAGCTCAGCCCAAGTGGCATCATCTAAAAGTTGAGGTGGTTTATACAATCTCAAGAATTTTATCCTGGTAATAGAAAGAAGGTGAGGAAGTGATCTGGTCTTTAGGTATAGCTTGGGTATGAAATCGAGACAGGGTGGTATAGTCTTTTTGAGCCTCAGCAAGTAAGTGGTCAGTGAATACCTTACCAACCCCAACGTGAGGCGTAGGATGGAGGGTGGTTGGTAAGGGCTGAGGTGGCTCTGGAGCAGCGGCAACAGACTGTGCTCGAGTGACTGCACATTCAGGAAAAATGTTAGGCTGCTCCTTTTCCATGTCAGCTGTAGGGTTGTAATGCAATGGGGAGACAGTTATGATAGGTGGAACGACTAGTCCCCCAGCCAGATCATTAGCCAACAGGAAATTAGCATTAGGGATAGGAAGATAATTATCCTCACTGACAGCAATGGTAACTGCTCCCACAACCAACGGACAGTTTAAGTGCACCCTAGCCAGAGGTATGGGAAAGGTTTGATGAAAATCTTTAAGGAGTACCTTCTCCCCCGTGTACTGCTGCTCAATCCCTGGAAGAGCGGATTTTAAAATGATAGATTGGGCAGAGGCAGTATCCCGCATAATCTGGAGAGGGTGCCCTTCAGAGTCCGTGTTGAGAGCCACAGTACCTTGAGACCTGAAGGGTTGAAAAGAGTCAGTGGGAGGAAGTACTGAAGGAGTGTTGAGAGAGGCGACTGGTTTAGAGAATGTAGAGGTCTTTGCTACTTTACACCTAGGATCAGGACAATTCTTTATGAGATGGCCCACCTTTTTACAAAAACTGCAAGAGAGAAAAGACTCGGCACTACCACTACTCTCTGCGGGTTTTACATCCTTGCTATAGCTTGCACCCGACTTACCCACAGGCTGAAGTCTCTTGTCTCCTGAGGGCATAGAGCGACGTATTAGTGAAAAGACATCCGCCAATTTGGCGGCTTTTAAGAGTTCAGTCTCATCCTTATCAGTGATGTGCAACATGATTGAGTGTGGTATCTTCCTTTTGAATTCCTCTAGAGCTACAAGGTTTACCAGATCGTCATATGTGGTTACAGCTGCCGACTTAAGCCAGTGTCTCAAAGCTCGGAGTTTCTCTGATGCAAACTCCAAGTATGTTTGACCAGATGTCTTGTTCATGTTGCGGAAGGTTTGTCGATATCTCTGTGGTGACTGCATAAGCTGCTAAAATAGCGCTTTTTACTACCTCGTAAACTGAGTTGTCTTCGATATTGTCTAGGACTACCAAGGCCTTACCGTTGAGTTTGGGCTTGACTAGCCATGTCCAGTCCTCCTTAGGTAGATCGAAGTGAATGGCAGAGGATTCGAATTCCCGAAAGAATGCTTCTGGATCGTAATCCGAGAATTGAGGCATAAGAGGAAGAAATTTGGTTATCTGTAACCTATTAGGGGTTCGAGTCCCCCCGTCTGAGGACTGCAGCTGAAGCACGCCGAGTTGATGTTCACGTTCACGTGCTTTCTCTTCCCTTTCACGTGTTTTACTTTCTTCATTTCGTTCGTGTTCAAGTGCTCTTGCTTCTTTTTCATATTCTAGCTTCATCTGGAGTGCCTGCATTTTCACCCTCTCTATCTCTAGGGCGATTGCGGGGTTTGCAGAACCCAAAGAGGTAGGGCTTTCCATGAGGTGGTCAACCTCCTCCTCAGGGTCACCCAGATGAGCTAGAATTAGGGACATCAACTCGGGTTTTCTTGTTTGACTAGTGAAGGGAATATTATAGTTTGTAGCAATATTTAAGTTGTTCCACAGTTAGTTGCTGTTTTAAGTTCCTCCACAGAGGGATTACCGACAAACTCTTCTACGTTGAACACCATTTTGATTGATGTACACGTTGAACACCATTTTGATTGATGTACAAGTCGATTTAACGGTTGTACGAAAGTTGTTAGTAACCACTAATGGTTAAAAGTGATGCTTGGAATGTGACACAGTAATCTCCTGAACTATTAACTAGTTCACAATCCTGGCATGAGATTAATTGATAGGGGAGCGACCCCTGAAGAGATAACACTTCGACGAAGATAACGAGCCAGTGGAGAATGACCAGAGAATGCAATACCCACATCTGCAAACAGGATCTGGCATTAAGTACTCGTTTGAGTTTGAGCTGGTCAAGTTATGAGTCGAGTGAAGTATTGAATTGATTCGGAACGTCAGTGGTTCCTAAAGTAAATGAGTCTCGTAGGCTATGGGGAGAAAGTGTCTCACAGGAAAGATTCGAACAGAGCAAAACGTAATTAAGAGTATGAGGAACTGATAAAGTCTCCACGCTAGGCCTTTGCGTGGTTAGTTATTAAAGGCACAGTCAATCCCTACACTCAATCACGTTGCACATGAAACAGCACCAACAAACACAGTGACACAGTGATTACAAAAGTAATAGGAGTGATACTAGGGGTGAACGAACATACATAAAACAATAAATGATTAGCGAAGATGAAGTGGTGGAAAAAAATAATGAATTATTTATAATAATCCACTACATATGATCCCGGACAGGCCCCCAATAATGTTACGAGCGACACAGTAGTTTTGTCTAGGGTGATAATTTAAGAAACTGGTTACCCGAACATTAAATGAGGTGATGAAAATACGAAGATAGTCCTTAACATAAATTTAATGTATAAGTAAGAAACAACAATATTAACAACACCTGTAGCAAGTGAGAGTAATTACGTTACTTGCTCTTAAGACCTTATGGTCGTTTAAATCAAGTAAATGGTGTGAAGGTCATTAAGCACAAAATAGTTCAATACGAGTATAGAAAATAACAAGATAATATACCAAAACGAAGATTAAACCAAAGACAAAATGACACACAGATAACAATGAGAAAAAGAAAACACAAGAAACCCACACAATGACACACAATAATAATAGATAATAATAACCACCACCAATGAATAAATGGATGATAATCACTGATGAATGGATGAATGAAAAGGTAAGATGGACACAGAAATGATGAGATATGAGAAAAATAGTATTGTTCACCTCCTATAGTTCACTGGTCACTTTGTAAGTGGTTACTGACTCACTGACTCGGCTGATGACGTGAGAGTTGCTGTTGCTGCTAGCCGAACCCTCAGGAGATGAGCACACTTTAGCCTTTGAGATGGGACTAACTCTCACACTTTGTGGAGGTTTCGACAATGCCTCTGAAATAGCCCAAGGCTATTTGATAAGCCTAAAGCCTTAGCCGAAGCTAGCTCAGGGAGCAACAGGTACAATAATTGATAATTCAGTAGTTAGCAACAGAGATAGTCTGGTTGCAGTAATAATGTAGCTTATACTTGGTGTTGTTCATGGTTAGCTCGTCCATAAGGCTTCCGGTAATGATGGAACGAGCGATATATCGTGATCTCGTCAAGGTCCCGCATTGGTGTTTCGAGCCGGGTGTCGTTCCGTGCGGGTCCAAATGAAGCTGCCCGGCGCGTAGTCTCATCACCACACTTAAGCCTAACCAAAGCTGTTGAAACTCTTACATTCTTCACCTAACGCAATCTTTGAAATACAGCTTTTATTTGTTTCAGTATTTTAGTCCAACATGTATTACAGTAGACACTCTCTCTCTCTCTCTCTCTCTCTCTCTCTCTCTCTCTCTCTCTCTCTCTCTCTCTCTCTCTCTCTCTGTATTCCCGTCCGAGGAAAACTGATCGAATGTTTTAAAAATCTTAATGGTTTCACGAATGTAGACAGAACAAAATTGTTTATGATCGATGACACCTTGCGCACGAGGAACAATGGCACAAAACTCAAATGCAGACAAGTAAATTCAGACTGCACCAATTTTTTCTTCACCAACGTTGTAGTGCGAGAATGGAATAAGCTCCCACCATCAGTGGTCCAGTGTAACACGATTGACGCTTTTAAAAACAAGCTCGACCGTCACTTCCTTCAACTTAATATTAACTAGAGTAGAAATGCAACGTTTTGGAGCCATCTGATTAATGTAAAATCACTTAGGTTTAAGGACAGACCACCTAGTCTGGACCATGGGGTCTGTGTGGTCTGATTTTCTATGTAAATCTATGTAAATTCTCTCTTTCTCTCTCTCTCTCTCTCTCTCTCTCTCTCTCTCTCTCTCTCTCTCTCTCTCTCTCTCTCTCTCTCTCTCTCTCTCTCTCTCTCTCTCTCTCTCTCTCTCTCTCTCTCTCTCTCTCTCCGGTGCTCCTCCTGCTTCCTGAGCCTTCCTCCTTTCTCCCTCTGTGATGAATGGCCGAGGAAGGGACGGCTCTTAATTAATACGGGATGATAATAATCTGCTGAGGATGAGTATTTTGTTTTGTGTTTTACGGAGGCGTGTTTCTAATTTACCAACACGAGATACGTAAAGTTTAGTTCGCTTGTTAATAGAATAGTTTGTTGTTTCTTTTTAATGGCATAGTTTTCGTATATATTACTCACTATTTTGGGGATTGTCTGGCCACAGTAGTTGATATTTATGGTCTTGCTCGTTTTACTATTTTTTCCCAGGTTTCATAGTCATTAAAGCGGACAGAATGCGTTAGTGTGTGTGTGTGTGTGTGTGTGTGTGTGTGTGTGTGTGTGTGTGTGTGTGCCGTCAGGTAGATCTGCTTGAATCAGAAAGAGTATTTGCATATATCATAGAACACACGTGGAATAGGTTATTAATGTCAATTTTAGTAATAGTAATGGTAATAGTAATTATAATAATAATAATAATTGTTATCAGAGTGCTACAATATGGTGGTACAGCTGCTGTTTCTAGTGGGTGGAAAGTCAGTGGAATGATAAAGAGTGGTTGTGGTACTGGTGGTTTAGGTGGTGGGTTGGGTGGTAGTGGCAGTGATGGCTGGGAGGAGGGGGAGGATGGTGGTACTGGTGATGATGGAGGAGGTGATGGTACTGGTGTTGATGGTGTGTGTGTGTGTGTGTGGGGGGGGGGGGTAGATACGAGTACTGCTGGCGGCGGTGAAGTTATCCTAAAAGAACATTAGTGGAGCGAAATAAAGAAAACGTGATAAGTGTAACGCCTGAAAAACATGCATGAATTGAGACAGACAAAAGTGAAGGAAATAGCCCCACTGGCGTCACTTAATGGAGTAACTAAAAAAAAAGAAATACTGGGAGACAAAAGAACGAATGACCAGACCTGACAGAAATCATGAGCAGGAA